>NC_092788.1:19521173-19687564 GCF_047496795.1 Chiloscyllium punctatum | reverse complement strand
GATAGGGGTAAAGGAGTGGGGGAAGGAAGGGGGAAGGAGATAGGTGGGAAGGAGAGGGGGAAAGGAGATAGGGGTGAAGTGGGGGGGACAGAAGGGGGAAGGAGATGGGAAAGGAGGGGGGAAGGAGGGGGGTAGGAGATAGGCGGGAAGGGGGGAAGGAGATGGGGGAAGGCAGAGGGTGGAAGGAAAGGGGAGGATAGGGGGTACGGAGAAGGGGGAAGGAAGGAAGGAGAGTTGGGGAGGAAGGGGGAAGGAGATGGGGAAGGAGATGGGGGGAAGGAGATAGGCAGGACCGAGAGCAGGGGGAAGGAGATGGGGGAAAGGAGAGGGGGGGGAAGGACATGGGGGAAGCGGGGGGGGGAAGGAGAGTGGGAAGTATTCGGGAAGGAGGGGAAGGAAGGGGAAGGAAGGGGGAAGGAGGGGGGATGGAAATGGGGTGAAAGAGAAATGGAATGAGAGGTGGGAAGGAGGTGGGAGAAGGAAGGGGGAAGGAGATAGGGGGAAGGAGTTGGGGGAAGGAGATGGGGTAGGAGATAGGCGGGATAGAGGGAGGGAAGGAGATAGAGGGGAAGAGGGGGGAGGAAGGGGAAGGAGATAGGTGCAAAGGAGAGGGGGGAAGGAAGGGGGAAGGAGATAGGGTTGAAAGAGAGGTGGGAAGGAAGGATGAAGGAAATAGGGGTGAAGGAGAGGTGGGGGAAGGAAGGGGGAAGGAGATAGGAGGAAGGAGAGGGTGTTGAAGGAGAGGGGGGAATGAGATAGGGGAAGGAGATGGGGGAAGGAGAGGGTGGGGAAGGAGAGGGGGGAAGTAGATGGGGGAAGGAGGGGTGGAAGGAAGGGGGAAGGAAATGGGAGGAAGGAGAGGGGTGGAAGGAAGGGGATGGGGAGGAAGGGGGAAGGGGATGGGGGAAGGGGGGAAAGGAAGGAGGAAGGAGATGGGGGAAGGAGAGGGGGGTAAGTAAGGGGAAGGAGATTGGGCAAGGAGATGGGGTGGTAAGGAGATAGGGGAACGAGAGGGGGAGGGAAGGACAAGGGGGAAGGAGAAGGTGGGATAAAAGGAGGAAGGAGAGTGTGTGAAGGAGGTAGGGGGAAGGGGAGGGGGGAAGGAAGGGGGAAGGACATAGGAGGGAGGAGTGGGGGAAGGAGATGGGGGAAGGAGATGGGGGAAGGAGGGGGCGAAGGAAGGGAGACGGAGAGTGGGAAGGAGACAGTGGGGAGGAGAGGGGGAGAAGCAGATGGGGGAAGGAGACGGGGTGGAAGGAAGCGGGAAGGAGAGGGGGGAAGGAGATAGTGGGAAAGGAGATGGGGAAGGAGAGGGGGGAAGGAGATGGGGGGAACAAGAGGGGCAGGGAAGGAGATAGGGGAAGGAGAGGGGGGGAAGGATAGGGGAAGGAGATAGGGGAAGGAGAGGGGGGAAGGAAGGGGGAAGGAGGGGGAAGGAAGGGGCGAAGGAAGGGGGAAGGAGAGGGGGGGGAAGGAGAGTGGGGGGAAGGAAGGGCGAAGGAGATGGGGGAAGGAGAGCGGGGAAGGAATGGGGAAGGAGAGGGTGGAAGGAGTAGGGCGAAGGAGGGGGGAAGGAGAGGGGAGGCCGGAGATGGGGGGACAGAGATGGGGGAAGGAGATGGGAGGGAAGGTGGGGGGGAAGGAGAGGGGGAAGGAAGGGGGGAAGCAGAGGGGGGGAAGGAGGGGGGAAGGAGATGGGGAAGGAGAGTTGGGAGAAGGAGAGGGGGAAGAAGATGGGGGGAAGGGCGGAAGGAAGGGGAAGGAGAGGGGGTGAAGGAGAGGGGGGAAGGAGATGGTGCGGAAGGAGATGGGGGAAAGGAGGGGGGAGGAGATAGGGGGGAATGAGGTGGGGGAAAAGAGACGTGGGGTAAGGAGAGGGGGGAAAGGAGAGGGGGGAAGGAGAGGGGGGAAGGAAGGGGGAAGGAGATGGGGGAAGCAGAGGGGGAAGGAGTAGGGGGAAGGAGATGGGTGGAGGAGAGGGGGAAGGAGATTAGGGGGTAGGAGAGGGGGGAAGGAATGGCGAAGGAGGGGAAGGAAGGGGAATGAGGGAGGAAAGAGATGGGGAAAGGAGAGGTGGAAGGAGAGGTGGGAAGGAGATGGGTGTAAGGAGAGGGGGAGAGATGGGGGAAGGAAGGGGGAAGGAGATGGGGAAGGAGTTGGGGAAGGAAGGGGGAGGAGATGGGGGAAGAGGGGGGAAGGAAGGGTGACAGAGTGGGGGGGGAAGGGTGGAAAGGAAGGGGGAAGGAGATGGGGAAGGAGAGGTGGGAAGGAAGGTGTGAAGGAAATGGGGGAAGGAGAGAGGCGAGAGATGGGGGGAGGAAGGGGGAAGGAGATGGAGGGAAGAGTGGGGGGATGGAGATGGGGGATGGTGAGGGGGGAAGGAATGGGGAAGGTGGGGAAGGAAGGAGGAAGGAGGGGGGAAGGAGATGGGGGAATGAGAGGTGGGAAGGAGATAGGGGGAAGGAGAGGGGGAAGGAGAGGGGGGAAGGAGGGGGGAAGGCGATAGGGGATAAGGAGAGGGGGTGATGGAAGGAAGGAGAGGGGGAAGGAGATGGGGGAAGGGGATGGGGGAAGTTGATAGGGAGGAACAGAGGGGAAGGGAAGGAGATGGGGGATGGAGGGGGCAGGAGAGGGGGTGAAGGAGAGGGGGGCGAAGGAGAGGAGGGAAGGAAGGGGAAGGATACGGGGGGAAGGAGAGTGGGGAAAGAGATGGGGGAAGGAGAGGGGGGAGGAATGGGGAAGGAGGGGAAGGAAGGCGGAAGGAGGGGGGGAAGGAGATGGGGGAATGAGAGGTGGGAAGGAGATAGGGGGGAAGGAGAGGGGGAAGGAGAGGGGGGAAGGAGTGGGGAAAGGAAGAGGGAAGGAGATAGGGGGAAAGGAGATAGGGGGAGCAGTGGTGGGAAGGAGATGGGGGGAAGGAGAGGGCGAGAGATGGGGGAAGGAGGTGGGGGAAGGAAGGGGGAAAGAGATGAGATTAGATGAGATTAGATGAGATTACTTACAGTGTGGAAACAGGCCCTTCAGCCCAACAAGTCCACACCGCCCCGCCGAAGCGCAACCCACCCATACCCCTACATTTGCCCCTTACCTAACACTACGGGCAATTTAGCATGGCCAATTCACCTGACCTGCACATCTTTGGACTGTGGGAGGAAACCGGAGCACCCGGAGGAAACCCACGCAGACACGGGGAGAACGTGCAAACTCCACACAGACAGTTGCCTGAGGCGGATAGGGGTAAACGAGTGGGTGAAGGAAGGGGGAAGGAGATAGGCGGGAAGGAGAGGGGGGGAAGGAGATAGGGGTGAAGTGGGTAGGAAAGAAGGGGGATGGAGGTAGGCAGGAAGGGGGGAAGGAGATGGGGGAAGGAGAGTGTGGAAGGAAAGGGGGAGGATAGGGGGTAAGGAGAGGGGGGAAGGAAGGAAGGAGAGTGGGGGAGGAAGGGGGAAGGAGATGGGGAAGGAGATGGGGGGAAGGAGATAGGGGTGAAGTGGGGAGGAAAGAAGGGGGAAGGAGGTAGGCGGGAAGGGGGGAAGGAGATGGGGGAAGGAGAGTGTGGAAGGAAAGGGGGAGGATAGTGGGTAAGGAGAGGGGGGAAGGAAGGAAGGAGAGTGGGGGAGGAAGGGGGAAGGAGATGGGGAAGGAGATGGGGGGAAGGAGATAGGCAGGAACGAGAGCGGGGGAAGGAGATGGGGGAAAGGAGAAGGGGGAAGGAGATGGGGGAAGGAGGGGGGAAGGAGAGGGGGATGTATTCGGGAAGGAGGGGAAGGAAGGGGAAGGAAGGGGGAAGGAAATGTGGGGAAGGAGAAGTGGAAGGAGAGGTGGGAAGGAGGTGGGGGAAGGAAGGGGGAAGGAAATAGGGGGAAGGAGTGGGGTGAAGAAATGGGGAAGGAGATAGGCGGGATAGAGTGAGGGAAGGGGATAGAGGGGAAGAGGGGGAGGAGGGGAATGAGATAGGTGGAAAGGGGGGGAAGGAAGGGGGAAGGAGATAGTGGGAAGGAGAGGTGGGAAGGAGAGGTAGGAAGGAGATGAGGGAAAGGAGAGGGGTGAGAGATGGGGAAGGAAGGGGGAAGAATATGGGGGAAGGAGGTGCGGGAAGGAAGGGGAAGGAGATTGGCGGGAAGCGGGGGGAAAGGAGATATGGGGAAGGAAGTGGGATGGAGATAGGGGGGAAGGGGGGGAAGGAAGTGGGGAGGAGATGGGGGAAGGAGAGGGGGGAAGGAAGGGGGAAGGAGATAGGGGCAAAGGAGAGGGGGAAGGAAGGATGAAGGAAATAGGGGTGAAGGAGAGGTGGGGAAGGAAGGGGCAAGGAGATAGGAGGAAGGAGAGGGTGTTGAAGGAGAGGGGGGAAGGAGATAAGGAAGGAGATGGGGGGAAGCAGAGAAGGTGGGGAAGGAGAGGGGGAAAGTAGATGGGGGAAGGAGGGGTGGAAGGAGGGGGAAGGAAATGGGAGGAAGGAGAAGGGTGGGAAGGAAGGGATGGGGAGGAAGGGGGAAGGGGATGGGGGGAAGGGGGGAAAGGAAGGAGGAAGGAGATGGGGGAAGGAGATGGGGTGGTAAGGAGATAGGGGGAACGAGAGGGGGAGGGAAGGACAAGGGGGAAGAAGAAGGTGGGATAAAAGGGGGAAGGAGAGTTTGTGAAGGAGATAGGGGAAGGAGAGGGGGGAAGGAAGGGGAAGGACATAGGAGGGAGGAGGGGGTGGATGGAGATGGGGGAAGGAGATGGGGAAAGGAGGGGGTGAAGGAAGGGGGAAGGAGAGTGGGGAAGGAGATAGTGGGGAGGAGAGGGGGTGAAGCAGATGGGGAAAGGAGACGGGGTGGAAGGAAGCGGGAAGGAGAGGGGGGGAAGGAGATAGTGGGAAAGGAGATTGGGGGAAGGAGAGGGGGGAAGGAGATGGGGGGAACAAGAGGGGCAGGGAAGAGATAGGGGAAGGAGAGGGGGATGAAGGGGAAGGGATGGGGGGAAGGAGAGGCGGGAAGGAAGGGGGAAGGAGAGGGGGAAGGATGGGGCGAAGGAAGGGGGAAGGAGAGGGGGGAAGGAGTGTGGGGGTAGGAGATGGTGGTGAAGGAGAGTGGGGGTATTGTGATAGGGGAAGGAGAGGGGGGCATGGAGATCAGGGGAAGGAGAGTGGGGGAAGGAAGGGCGAAGGAGATAGGGGGAAGGAGAGCGGGGAAGGAATGAGGAAGGAGATGAGAGGGAAGGAAGGGGGAAGGTGAGGGTGGAAGGAGAGGGGGGAAGGAGATGGTGGTGAAGGAGAGTGGGGGTATTGTGAGAGGGGAAGGAGAGAGGGGCAAGGAGATCAGGGGAAGGAGAGTGGGGGGGAAGGAAGGGCGAAGGAGATAGGGGGAAGGAGAGCGGGGAAGGAATGGGGAAGGTGAGGAGGGGAAGGAGGAGGGCGAAGGAGGGGGGAAGGAGAGGGAGGACGGAGATGGGGAAGGAGATGGAAGGAGATGGGAGGGAAGGTGGGGGGAAGGAGAGGGGGAAGGAGAGGGGGGAAGCAGAGGGGGGAAGGAGGGGGAAGGAGATGGGGGAAGGAGAGTGGGGGGAAGGAGATGGTGCGGAAGGAGATGGGCGAAAGGAGCGGGGAGGAGATTGGTGGAATGAGGTGGGGGGAAAGAGACGTGGGGAAAGGAGAGGGGGAAAGGAAGGGGGAAGGAGATGGGGGAAATAGAGGAGGGGTAGGATGGGGAAGGAGATGGTGGAGGAGGGGAAGAAAGTGGGAAGGAGATGGGGGAAGGAGGGGGAAGGAAGGGGGTAGGAGAAGTGGGAAAGGAGACGGGGGAAGGAAGCGGAAGGAGATAGGGGGGAAGGAGAGGGGGAAGGCGGGGGAAGAGGATAGGCCGGAAGGGGGGGAGGAGATGAGGGGAAGGAGAGGGGGGAAGGAAGGAAGGAGGTGGGAAAGGAGGGTGGAAGGAGAGAGGGAAGCAGAGGGGGGGAAGGAGGGGGGAAGGAGATGGGGAAGGAGAGTGCGGGGACGGAGATGGGGAGAAGGCGAGGGGGGAAATAGAGGGGGCTGAAGGAAGGGGGAGGAGAGGGAGGGAAGGAGCTGGGGGGAAGGAGAGGTGGGAAGGAAGGTGGAAGGAGATGGAGGGAGGAGGGGGAAGGAGATGGTGAGAAGCAGATGGGGGGAAGGAGACAGGGTGCAAGGAAGCAGGAAGGAGGGGGGAGGAGATAGTGGGGAAGGAGGGGGGGAAGGAGAGAGGAGGAAGGAGATAGGGGAAGGAGATGGGGGCGACGGAGAGTGGGGGGAAGGTGATAGGAGGGAATGAGAGGGGGGCAAGGAGATCAGGGGAAGGGGAGTGGGGGGAAGGAAGGGGGAAGGAGATGGGGGAAGGAGGAGGGCGAAGAGGGGGGAATGAGAGGGGAGGATGGGGGAAAGAGATGGGGGAAGGAGATGGGAGGGAAAGGGGGGAGAAGGAGAGGGGAGGAGAGGGGGAAGCAGACGGGGGGAAGGAGGGGGGAAGGAGATGGGGAAGGGGGAAGGAAGGGGGAAGGAGATGGGGGAAGGAGGGGTGGAAGGAGGGGGGTAGGAGAGCGGGGAAGGAGAGGGTGGGGAAGGAGAGGGGAGAAGGAGATGGGGGAAGGAAGGGGGAAGGAGATAGGGGAAGCAGGGTGGGAAGGAGAAATGGGGGAAGGAGATGGGGGAAGGAGAGGGGGGCAAGGAGATGGGGAAGGAGGTGGGAAGGAGATTAGGGGGAAGGAGAGGGGGAGAAGAGGGGGGAAGGAAAGGGGGGAAGCAGTTGGGGCAAAGGAGAGTGTGGGGAAGTGGTGGGAAGGATGGGTTAGGAGTGGGGAGGAAGGGGGAAGGAAGGAGATGGGGAAAAGAAATGGGGAAGGAGATGGGGGAAGGAGGGGGAGGAAGGAGAGTGGGGGGATGGTGATAGGAGGGAATGAGAGGGGGAAGGAGATGGGGGAAGGAGAGTGGGGAAAGGAAGGGGGAAGGAGAGGGGGAAGGAGAGGGGAGGAAGGAGGGGTGGAAGGAGAGGGGTATGAGAGGGGGGAAGGAGATGGGGCGGGTGGAGATATGGGGGAAAGCAGAGGGGGAGGAGATGGGGAAAGGAGGTGGGGGGGAATGAGACGTGGGGTAAGGAGAGGGGGAGAAGGAGATCATGTGGAAGAAGAGTGGGGGCAAGGAAGGGGGAAGGAGATAGAGGGGAAGGAGAGGTGAAGGAAGGGGGAAGGAGATGGGGGAGAAAGAAAGGGGGAAGGAGAGGTGGGAAGGAGATAGGGAAGGAGAGGGGGTAGGAGAGGGGGGGCAGGAGAGGGGGGAAGGAGAGGGGGGCGTAAGGAGAGGGGGTGGAGGAGAGGGGCGAAGGAGTTGGGGGGGAAGGAGAGGGTGGGGAATGCGAGGGGGGAAAGGAGAGGGTGGGTCGGAGGGCGGAGGAAGGGGGAAGGAAGGAGATGGGGGGAAGGAGAGGGGGGAAGGAAGGTCTCTCTGACCACACCTCTCTGTCCCCTTCTCTTTGTCCCCCTCTCTCTGTCCCCCGCTCTCTATCCCCCGCTCTCTATCCCCCTCTCTCTGACCCCCTCACTCTGTCCCACTCACTCTGTCCCCCTCTCGCTGTCCCCCTCTCGCTGTCGACCACTCTCTGACCCCCTCTTTCTGTCCCCCTCACTCTGACCCCCCTCTCTCTGTCCCCCTATCTCTGCTCCTCCTCTTTCTCTGTCCCCCTTTCATTCTTCCCCCATCCCCCCTCTCGCTGTCCCCCTCTCTTTGCCCCCCTCTCTCTGTCCCCCACTATCTGACCATTCCTCCCTCTGTCCACCCGTCCACCCCCTCTCGGTCCACCCCTCACTCTGCCCCCCTCTCGCTGTTCCCCCTCTCGCTGTCCACCTCTCTCTGACCCCCTCTCTCTGACCCTCTCACTCTGACACCCCACTCTCTCTCTCTGTGCACCCCTCACTCTCTCCCCCTCTCTATGTCCCGCTATCTCTGCTCCTCCTCTCTTTCTGTCCCCCTTTCACTATCCCACTCTCTGTCCCCCCCTCTCGCTGTTCCCCCCACCGTCCACCTCTCTCTGCTCTTCTCACTCTGCCCCATTCTCTCTGTCCCCCTCTCTCTGCCCCCTCTCTCTGCCCCCTCTCTCTGTCACCCTCCTCTTTGTCCCCTCCTCTCTATCCCCTCCTCTCTGTCCCCCACTCTCTGTCCCCCCCTCTGTCCCCATCTCTCTGTCCCCCTATCTCTGCTCGTCCTCTCTATCTGTCCCCCTTTCTCTTCCCCCCGACCCCCTCCCGCTGTCCCACTCTCTCTGCCCCCCCTCTCTGTCCCCCAGTCTCTGACCTTCCTCTCTCTGTCCGCCCGTCCACCCCCTCTCTAACCACCCATCGCTCCGTCCCCCTCCCTCTGTTCCCCCCTCTCTGTCTCTGCTCCTCCTCTGTCTCTGTCCCCCTTTCAATATTCCCCTCCTCTTTGTCCCCCACTCCCTGTCCCTCTCTCTCTGACCCACTCTCTCTGAGCCCCTCTCTCTGACCCCCCTCTCTCTGACCCCTCTCTCTCTGACCCTCTCTCTTTGACCCCGCTCTCTCTGTCCCCTCTCTCTGACCGCCCTCTGACTGTCCCGCTCTCTCTGTCGGCCTTTCTCTGTCCCCCCTCTCTCTGTCCCCCCTCTCGCTGCCGCCCCGTTCCCCCAGTCTCGGACCATCCCTCTCTCTGTCCGCCCGTCCACCCCCTCTCTAACCACCCATCGCTCCGTCCCCCTCTCTCTGTTCCCCCCCTCTGCCCCTCCTTTCTATCTGTCCCCTTTCACTATCCCCCCGTCCCCCCCTCTCTGTCCCCTGCTGTCTGTCGCCCCTCTGTCTGTCGCCCCTCACTTTGTCCCTCTCTCTATTCCTGTTCTCTGTCCTCCTCTCTCTGTCCCCCGACTCTCTGCCTCCCGCTCTCTGTCCCCATCTCTCTGTTCCCATGCTCTCTGTCCACCCTCTCTGACACCACCTTCTCTGTCCCCCTCCCTCTGTCCCCCTCCCTCTGTCCCCCCCTCTCTGTCCCCATCTCTCTGTTCCCATGCTCTCTGTCCACCCTCTCTGACACCACCCTCTCTGTCCCCCTCCCTCGGCCCCCCCCTCCCTCTTCCCCCTCTCTCTGTCCCCAGTCTCTCTGTCACCCATGTCTCTCACCCCCATCTGTCCCCTCTCTCTGTGCCTCTCTCTCTCCCCCTCTCTCTGCCCCCCTCTCAATTTCCCCACTTTCTCTGTCCCCCGCTCTCTGCGACCTTCTCTCTGTGCCCCTCTTTGTGCCCCCTCTCTCTGTCCCCCCACTCTCTGCCCCCCGTCCCCCACTCTCTCTGTCCCAACTCTCTCTGTCCCATCTCTCTCTGTCCCCCCTCTTTCTATCCCCGCTCACTCTGTTACCCATTTCTCTGCCCCCCCATCTGTCCCTCTCTCTCTGTCCCCTTCTCTCTGTCGCCCTCTCTCTGTCCCCACTTTCTCTGTGAGCTTCTCTCTGTGCCCGTCTCTGTGCTCTTCTCTCTGTCCCCACCCTCTCTGTGACCCTCAATCTGTTACCCCTCTCCCTGCCCACCATGACCCTCTCTCTCTGTCCCCCGTTTCTCTGTCACCATCTCTCTGTTCCCGTGCTCTCTGCCCCCCTCTCTGTTCTCCCCCCTCTGTCCCCCCTCTCTCTTTGCCCCTCTCTCCGTCCCCTCCCTGAAACCTTCTCTCTGTCCTTCTATGACCCCCTCTCTATGTCTCTCATCTCTCTGTGCCCCCTCTCTCTGTCCCCCTCTCTCTGTCTCCCCTCTCTCTGTCCCCGACTTTCTGTCCCCCCCCGTCCCGCCTCTCTGTCCCGCATCTCTGTCCCCCTTCTCTGTCCCCCCTCTCACTGCCCCTCCCCTCTGCCCCCCTCGCACCCCTCCTTGGACCCCCCACACACGGTCCACCCTCTCACGGTCCCCACTCTTTCTGTCGCCCCTCTCTCTGTCGCCCACTCACGGGTCCCCCCTCTCACGGTCCCCCCTCTCTCTGTCCGAAGTCTCTCTGTCCCCCCCCTCGTCCCTTTCTCTCTGTCCCTCATCTCTGTCCCCCAACTCTCCGTACCCCTTCTCTCTCTCTGCCCTCTCTATGTTCCCACGCTTTCTGTCCCCCCTCTCTGTCTCCCTCTCTCTGTCTCCCTGAACACCTCTCTCTGCCCCATGTCCCCCTCTCTCTGTCCCCACTCTGTGTCCCATGCTCACTGTTCCCTTGTCTCTCTCTGCCCCCCTCTCTCTCTGCCCCCTCTCTCTGCCCCCTCTCTCTCTGCCCATCTCTCTCTGTCCCCACTCTCTCTGTCCCCCACTCTCTGTCCCTGTCTCTCTGCCCCTCTCTCTCTGCCCCCTCTCTCTCTGTCCCCCTCCTCTCTGTCCCTCTCCCTCTATCCACCCCTCGCTCTGTCCCCCTCTCCCTGAACTCCCTCGCTCTGACTCGCTCTCCATGAACCTCTCTCTCTGCCCCCCTATGACCCCCTCTCTCTCTGTGCCCTCTCTCTCTGCCCCCCCTTACTCTGTCCCCACTCTCTGTCCCCACTCTCTGTCCGCCCACTTTCTAGCCCACCTCCCTCTGTACCCCTCTCTTGGTCCCCCTTCTCGCTGTCCCCCTTCTCGCTGCTCCCCCCTCTTGCTGTCCCCCCCTCGCTGCCCCCCACTCTCGCTGCCCCCCCTTTCTCTGTTCCCCTCTCTCTGTCGCCCTCTCTCTGCCCCCCTCTCTCTGTCCCCCCTCCTCTCTGTCCCCCCCCTCTGTATCCTGCTCTCTCTGACCACCCTCTCTGACCCCCTCTCTCTGCCCCCTCTCTCTCTGACCCCACTCTCTCTGACCCTACCCTCTCTAACCCCCGTCTCTCTGTCCCCCCTCTCTCTGTCGCCCTCTCTCTGCCCCCCTGTCTCCGTCACCCCTCGCTCTGTCCCACCTTGCTCCCTGCCCCGTCTCTCTCTGCCCAGTCTCTCTCTGCCCCCCTCTCTCTGCCCCCCTCTCTCTGCCCCCCTCTCTGTCCCCCTATCTCTGTCCCAACTGTCTGTACCCCCCGTCCCTCTCTCTCTGCCCCCTCTTTCTCTGTCCCTCTTCTCTCTGTCCCCCTCTCTCTGTCTCCCTCTCTCTTTCCCCCTTCTCTCTGTTCCCCCTCTCTCTCTATCCCCCCTCTCTCTGTCCCTCTTTCTCTGCCCCCTCTCTCTGCCCCCCATCCGTCTCTTCCCCCCCTCTCTCTGTCAGCCCTCTCTCTATCCCCCCTCTCTCTCTGTCCCTCTCTCTCTGTCCCCCCATCTCTCTTTCCCCCAACTTTCTGTCCCCCAACTCTGTCCCCTCTCTCTGTCCCCCTCTCTCTGTTCCCACTCTATGTCCCAATTCTCTCTGCCCCCACTCTCTCTTCCTCTCTCTCTGTCCCTCTCTCTCTGTCCCTCTCTCTCCGCCCTCCCTTCTCTGTCCCCTTCTCTCTGTTCACCCCTCGCTCCGTCCCCCTCTCACGCACGCCGCTATCTGTCACCCATCTCTCTGTCCCCCACTCTCTGCCTCCTCTCTCTATTGACCCTCTCCCTGTCGCCCAGTCTCTGTACCCTCTTTGTTCCTCTATCTCTATTCCTCCATCTGTCCCCCCATCCCGCCTCTCTCTGTACCCCATCTCTGTTTCCCCTCTCTGTTCCCCCCTCTCTGTCCCCACTCTCAATGTCTACCCTCTCTCTGTCCCCAACTCTCTGTCCCCCCACTCTCTGTACACCTCTCTTCCTGCCTCTCTGCCCCCCTCTCTATACACCTTTAGCTGTCCCCCCCTCTCACTGTCCCCCCTCTCTCTGCACCCCCGGCCCCCTCTCACGTTACCCCCTCTCTCTGTCGCCCCTCTCTCTGTCGTCCCTCTCTGTGTCGCCCTCTCATTTTCCACCCTCTCCCTGCCCCCCCTCTCTGCACCCCCTCTCTCTGTCCGCCCTCTGTCTGTTCCCACACTCTCTGCCCCTCTCTCTGACCCCCTCTCTCTGACCCCCCTCTCTGACTCCACTCTCTCTGCCACCCCTCTCTCTGTCTCCCCTCTCTCTGTCCCCCTCTCTCTCTATCCCCCATGTCTCTGTCCCCCTGTCTCTGTACCCCCTGTCTCTGTCCTCCTGTCTCTGTCCCCCCTCGCTGTCTGCCCCCTCTCTCTCTCCCCCCTCTCTCTGCCCCCCCTGTCCCCCTCTCTCTATCCCCCTATCTCTGTCCCAACTCTCTGTTCCCCCTGTCTCTGTCCCTTCCTCTCTGTTCCCCTCTCTCTGTCCCCCTTTTCTCTGTTCCCCCTCTATCTAACACCCCTCTCTCTGTCCCGCTCTCTCTGCCCCCCCGTCCGACTCTCTCTGTCCCCCAACTCTCTGCACACCCTCTCTCTGTCCACCCTCTCTCTGTTCCCGCGCAGTCTGTCCCGTTCTCTCTGCTCCCTCTGTATGTCCAACCTCTGTCTGTCCACCCTCTCCCTGTTCACCCTCTCTCTGACCCCACTCTCTCCGACCCATCTCTCTCTTTCCCCCGTCTCTCTGTCCCCCTCTCTCTGTCCCCTTCTCTCTGTCCCCCCTCTCTCTCTGTCCCCCTCTCTCTGTCCCCCTCTCTCCGTCCCCCTCTCTCTGTACCTCCCGTCCCCCTCTTCTCTGTCCCCCTCTGTCCTCTCCCTCTCTGTCCCCCCTCTCTCTGTCCCCCCACTCTCTCTGCTCCCCTCTATCTCTGTCCCCCCCTCTCTCTGTCCCCCCTCTCTCTGCCCCCGTCTCTGTACCCCCCTCTCTGTCCCCCCTTCTCTATCCCCCCTCCTCTATCCCCCCTCTCTCTGTCCCCCTCTCTGTACCCCCCTCTCTGCCCCCCAATCTCCCATCTCACTGACCCCCCCTCTCTGTACACCCCTCTCTGTCCCCCTCTCTGTCCCCCTCTTCTCTGTCCCCCCTCTGTCCCCTCCCTCTCTGTCTCCCCTCTCTGTCCCCCTTCTCTCTGTCCCCCCCGTCTGCCCCCCTCTCTCTGTCCGCCCTCTGTCTGTTCCCGCGCTCTCTGCCCCCCTCTCTCTGCCCCCTCTCTCTGCCCCTCTCTCTCTGTCCCAATCTCTCTGTCCCCTTCTCTCTGACTCCACTCTCTCTGACCCCACTCTCTCAGCCCCCTCTTGCTCTGTCTCCCCTCTCTCTGTCCCCCCTCTCTCTATCCCCCATGTCTCTGTACCCCTGTCTCTGTACCCCCTGTCTCTGTCCCCCGTCTCTGTCCCCCCTCGCTCTGTCCTACCTTGGTCTCTGCCCCCTCGCTCTCTGCCCCGTCTCTCTCTGCCCCCTCTCTCTGCACACCTCTCTCTCTGCCCCCTCTCTCTGTCCCCCATCTCTGTCCCAACTCTGTGTCCCTCTCTCTCTGTCCCTCTCTCTCTCTGCCCCCTTTTCTCTGTCCCTCTCCTCTCTGTCCCCCTCCCTCTGTCCACCCCTCACTCTGTATCCATCCCAAGCCCCCCGCTATCTGTCCCCCGTCTCTCTGTGCCCCGTCTCTCTGCCCCCCCACTCTCTGCCCCCTCTCTCTGTACCCCCCTCTTAGTCCCCCTTTCTCTGTCACCCATCTCTCTGTCCCCCACTCTCTGTACCCCCTCTTTGTTCCCCTCTCTCCGTCCCCCCTCTGTCCCCCACTGTCCCGCCTCTCACCGTCACACCTCTCTATGTCCCTATCTCTCTGTACCCCATCTCTGTCCCCCCTCTCTTTTCCCCTCTCTGTTCCTCCCCTCTGTCCCCCCTCTCAATGTCTCCCCTCTCTGTCCGCCCCCGCTCTGTCCCCCCCGCTATGTCCCCCCTCTCTCTGTCCCCCTTCTCTCTGTCCCCCTCGCTTTGTCCCCCACTCGCTCTGTCCCCCCTCGCTCTGTGCCCCCCTCGCTCTGTGCCCCCCTCTCAATGTCTCTGTCCACAATTCTCTGTCCCCCCACTCTCTGTACACCTCTCTGTCCCGCCTATTTGTTCCCCCCCTCACTGTACCCCTTTCTCTGTCCCCCCCTCACTGTCCCTCTCACTCCGCCCCCCGGCCCCGTCTCTCTGTCCCCTCTCTCTGTTGACCCTCTCTCTGTCCCCCTCTCTCTGTCCCCCTCTCTGTCCCCCTTCTCTCTGTCCCCCTCTCTCTGTCCCCCTTCTCTCTGTTCCCCCTCTCTATCCCCCTCTCTCTATCCCCCTCTCTCTGTTCTCCCTCTCTCCATCCCCCCTCTCTCTGTCCCGCTCTCTCTACCTGCCCCCCGTCTCTCTCTGACCCCCCATCTCTCTGTCAGCCCTCTCTCTCTATCCCCCCTCTCTCTGTTCCTCTCTCTCTGCGCCCCCGTCCGTCTCTCTCTGTCCCCCAACTCTCTGTCCCCCAACTCTCTGTCCCCCAACTCTGCACCCCCTCTCTCTGTTCCCGCGCTGTCTGTCCCATAGAACATAGAACATGGAGGAATACAGCACAGTACAGGCCCTTCAGCCCACGATGTTGCGCCGATCCAAGCCCACCTAACCTACACTAACCCACTATCCTCCATATGCCTATCCAATGCCCGTTTAAATACCCATAAAGAGGGAGAGTCCACCACTGCTACTGGCAGGGCATTCCATGAACTCGCTGAGTAAAGAATCTACCCCTAACATCAGTCCTATACCTACCACCCCTTAATCTAAAGCTATGCCCCCTCGTAATAGCTGACATCATACGTGGAAAAAGGTTCTCATGGTCAACCCGATCTAAACCCCTAATCATCTTGTACCCTAATCATCTTGTCCCCTTCTCTCTTCCCCCTCTCTCTGTCCCACTCTGTCTGTCCACCCTCACCCTGTCCACCCTCTCTCTGACCCCACTCTCTCTGTCCCCCGCTCTCTGATCCCCGCTCTCTGACACCCCTCTCTCTGACACCCCTCTCTCTGTCCCTACTTCTTTGGTCCCCACCTCTCTGTCCCCCCCTCTCTATTCCTCCCTCTCTGTTCCCCCCTCTACCCCCCTCTCTCTGTCCACCCTCTCTCTGACCCCACTCTCTCTGACCCCACTCTCTCTGTCCCCCGCTCTCTGATCCCCGCTCTCTGACACCCCTCTCTCTGTCCCTACTTCTTTGGTCCCCACCTCTCTGTCCCCCCCTCTCTATTCCCCCCTCGCTGTTCCCCCCTCTACCCCCCTCTCTCTGTCCACCCTCTCTCTGTCCCCCTCTCTCTGACCCCCCTCTCTGTCCGCCCCCGCTCTGTCCCCCCCGCTATGTCCCCCCTCTCTCTGTCCCCCTTCTCTCTGTCCCCCTCGCTTTGTCCCCCACTCGCTCTGTCCCCCCTCGCTCTGTGCCCCCCTCGCTCTGTGCCCCCCTCACTCTGTCCCCCTTCTCTCTGTCCCCCCGTCGCTCTGTACCCTCTCTCTGTCCCCCTTCTCTCTGTCTCCCTCCCTCTCTGCCCCCTCTCTCTGCCCCCTCTCTCTGTCCCCCCTCTCTCTGTCCCCCTCACTTGTTCTCCCCTCTCTCTTGCCCTTCCCTCTCTGGTCCTCCTCTCTCTCGCCCTCCTCCTCTCTCGCACTCCCCTCTCTTACACTCCCGTCTTACACTCTCCCTCTCTCTTGCGCTCCCCTCCCTACCGCCCCTTTCTCGTCTTCCCCTCTCTCAACCTCTCCCCTCTCTCTCTCGCCCCTCCCTCTCCACCTCTCTCGCCCTCCACACCCTCCCTCACCTCTCTCCCACTCTCCCTCCCTCTCGCCCTCCCCTCCCTCTCCCCCTCTCTCGCCCTCCCCCCTCTTGCCTTCCCCCTCACTCGTGCTCCCTCACCTTTCTCAACCACTCCTTTCCTCTCGCCCTCCCCTCCCTCCGTCCCCTCTCTCACCCTCTCCCTTCCTCTTGCCCTCCCTTCCCACCCTTCGCTCGCCCTCCCCTGCCTCCATCCCCCTCTTGCCCTCCACCCTCTCCCTCCCCTCACTCGCCCTTGTCTCTCGCCCTCTCCCCTCCTCTCACCCTCGCTTCACTCCCCTCTCGCACCCTCTCCGTCACTCTCGCCTCCCCTCCCTCTCCCCCTCTCTTGCCCTCCTCCTCTCTCGTCCTCCCCTTCCTCACTCTCACCCTTCTCTCGCCCTCCCCTCCCTCCCTACTCTCTCTTGCTCCCTCTCTCCCTCTCACCCTCCCCTCCTTCCCTCATCTCTCACGCCCTCCCCGCTGTCTCACCCTCCCCTCTCTCGTCCTCCCCTTCCTTCTCGCCCTCACGTCCTTCACTCCCCTCTCTCGCCATCCCCCCTCTCTCACACTCCCCCTCTCACCCTCACCCTTCTCTTGCCCTCCCCTCCCTCCCCTCTATCGCCCTCCGCTCTCTCTCCCTCTCCATCCCTCTCACCTTCACCTCGCTCCCCCTCTCTTGCACCCCCCACTCCCACCATCCCCCCTCTCTCGCACCTACCTCTCTCACCCTCCCCCTTTCTCGCCCTCCTCCCTGTCTCGCCCTCCCCTCCCTTCCATCTCCTCTCCCGGTCTCCCCTCTCTTGCCCTCCCCTCTCTCGCCCTACCGTCTATCACACTCCCCTCTCTCGCCCTCCTCGCTCTCACCCTCCTCTCTCATGCTCCCATTTCTCGCCCTCCCCTCCTTCCCTCCCCTGTCTCGTCCTCCCCTCTCTCAAGCTCTACCATCTCTCGCCCTTCCCACTCTCGCTCCCCTCTCTCGTCCTCTCCCTTCCACTCTCCGCTCTCTCGCCCTCTCCCTCCCTCTCTCTCTCTCCCCTTCCTCCCTCCCCTCTCTCCCATCCCCTCTCTCGCCGTCTCTCTCCCCCTCTCTCTCTCCCCTTCCTCCCTCCCCTCTCTCCCATCCCCTCTCTCGCCGTCTCTCTCCCCTCCCTCCCTCCCCTCTCTCCCATCCCCTCTGTCGCCCTCTCCCTCCCTCTCTCTCTCCCTCCCCTCCCTCCCCTCTCTCCCATCCCCTCTCTCGCCCTCTCCCTCCCTCTCTCTCCCTCCCCTCCCTCCCTCCCCTGTCTCCTTTCCCCTCTCTCGCCCTCTCCCTCCTTCGCTCTCTCCCTCCCCTCCCTCCCTCCTCTCCCTCCCTCGTTTTCTCTCTCTCCCCTTCCTACCTCCCCTCTCTCCCATCCCCTCTCTCGCCGTCTCTCTCCCCTCCCTCCCTCCCCTCTCTCCCATCCCCTATGTCGCCCTCTCCCTCCCTCTCTCTCTCCCTCCCCTCCCTCCCCTCTCTCCCATCCCCTCTCTCGCCCTCTCCCTCCCTCTCTCTCCTCCCCTCCCTCCCTCCCCTGTCTCCTTTCCCCTTTCTCGCCCTCTCCCTCCTTCGCTCTCTCCCTCCCCTCCCTCCCACCTCTCCCACCCTCTCTCTCTCTCCCCTCCCTCCCTCCCCTCTCTCCCATCCCCTATGTCGCCCTCTCCCTCCCTCTCTCTCTCCCTCCCCTCCCTCCCCTCTCTCCCATCCCCTCTCTCGCCCTCTCCCTCCCTCTCTCTCTCCTCCCCTCCCTCCCTCCCCTGTCTCCTTTCCCCTCTCTCGCCCTCTCCCTCCTTCGCTCTCTCCCTCCCCTCCCTCCCACCTCTCCCTCCCTCGTTCTCTCCCTCCCCTCCCTCCCTCCCCTCTCCCCATCCCCTCTCCCGCCCTCCCCACCCTCTCTCCCCTCTCTCGTCCTCTCCCTCCCACTCTCCCCTCTCTCGCACTTCCCCTCTCTCCCTCCCCTCCCTCCCACCTCTCCCACCCTCTCTCTCTCCCTCCCCTCCCTCCCTCCCCTCTCTCGCCCTCCAGTATCTCACCCTATCTCTCCCTTGCCCCCTCTCTCTCTCCCCCCGCTCCTTCACTCTCGCTCCGCCCTCTCACTCTTGACCCCCTCAATCAGTGTCTCTCTCTGTCCCCACCTCCCTCTGTTTGTCTCTGACTGAATCTCTCTCCCTCCCTCCCTCTCCCTCAGTCACAATCTGCTTTCCTGGTCCTTCCCTCTTCCTCTGACCCAGAGACTGGGGGGTGGGGGGTGATTGGTCGTGAGGCTGCCTGTGGTGGGGGGTGGGAGATGTGGGATGTAGAAGAGGGGGATAATGGGGTATAGATGGAACTGCTGGAGGGAGGCAGAGACGGCAGGACAGAGAGAGTGAGGGTGAGGGGAAAGGGGAGAGTGGAGGCAGGTGGAGAAACTGGGGTTGGGTGTGTGTGTGAGGGAGGGGGAGAGAGGGAGTAGAGGAGGGGTGGTGAGAGAGGGAAGAGGAGGGGTGGTGAGAAAGAGGGAGAGATTTGAGTAGAAAGTGGGGGGAAGATGAAATGGGGAGTCCAGGTTGGAGTGGGGGGACAGGGGGAGTTAAACCCAGCTCCTGAGCTCAGGGCGCGGTGTCCTCCCCTTCCCTGAGGACCAGGACTTGGGGCTGACTCTGTCTCTCTCCAGCTCAGCTTCTCCAACACAAAGACACACAACAACATCGGTCACTCTGCTGCTCGGCACGATTTAATCAACATTTTTATTGTTTACAAATGGAAGTGATGGATACAGTCAGTGGGATGGTGCCTTTTCTCACTGGCCCCTGAGTTGTGAGAAACATTGAAATGTTTCCCTGTAACCCCCCTGGGGGATAAGGATGGACAAACCAGCGCTACCCTCAGTCTGTTACCATAGCGACAGGCTGCTCCATCGCTGAAACACTGAACTGAAATGAGAAAATCCCGGATGGTGTGATTAATGAGGGAATTTGATGGATGGATGGATTTGGGTGAAGGGATATTTCAGCACATTCTTCAGCTGCTGCCTGAACTTAGTCTGGGTTACGGCATAAATCGCGGTGTTTGTGCAGCAACTGAGGAGCTGCAGCATGAAGCCCAATTCCCGCACAAAGGGATGGAGATACACAGACCGATACCCAATCCACCACATCCGTCTCCATATAGAAAACAGCATTAACATTGACCATAACAGGATGAAATTGGCCGAGATCACAAACAGTAAAATGATGGATTTTTTTCGGTTTCTCATTTCAGTGTCAGACTGAGCGTCCCCATTGGTGTGAGCGCGGAGTCTCCTGCGGGCTCTGCTGGTCACTAAAATGTGTCTGACGGTGAGAACATTGAGCAGCAGAATCAGGAGAAATGGGACACACGGGGTTAGAATGTGGTGGAGGAACTCGATTGTGACCCAGACACTGGAGGATAGAACAGCTTCTGTTACATCACAAAACCAGGGGTCGTTCCCCAGCCAATACCGAGCCGTGAACATAAAATACCAGGAAATGTTCTTTAAACAGCTCAGCACAGTCACTGCTCCCAGAACCACAGCCGCCGTTTTCTCACTGCAATATTTACTTTTCAGCTTCTGGCAACAAATGGCCACAAACCGATCAAAGGTGAAAGTGACGGTGAACCAGACAGAGCAGTCAGTGGCTGCATAAAGCAGGACGGCGTGGATATTACACACGGGGACGGAGTCCCTCAGGAAATAAAACTGTTCCCAATAAACAATGGGAATGTGTCTCAGGATCAGGTCGAGGATAATGACCAGGAGATCCGCCGCTGCCATGGCCCCCAGGTAACGTCTGACACATGGAGACAATCCACAATCTTTATAAAGCAGGACGTAGATGGTCACTACGTTAACTGTGAGGAAGGAAAACAAACCCATTATCCATCAGCCTGGAGGCAAAGGGACCCGTTTGATCGGGGACCCAGTGAGATTTTCAAATGTGTCCCTGTATTCAGGGATTTATTAAAATAATTGGAGCTGGAATAACAAATGGGAAGGTCTGAATTACTGACAAAAATGTGACAGAAACCACAAGAAACCCTCCCTCCCCAAACACACAGAGACACATCCATGAGGACAGATGGTTTCTAGAACATTCCCACACACTCGATCCCTCGAGAGCAGACACAGGTCACTCCTTCCCAGTTCCTAATACGGAGGGTGGAAACGTTGCTGTCCTGAAGGATTCTCTCCCAGTTTCCTGAAGACAAACTGAGTTTGGGAATTCCTGTATTTTGGTCTAAATTGTGGTCGATCCTGTGTCGTGGAGAAATGTAAACGCAGGGAAAACGTATTCACCCCTTTAACTGCCTGAGGGTCCTTCGGAACAGTGTCTCCTTCTCCCTGGAACGGGATCTCTTCCCTCGGGATCTTATCGTTTGTTCAATTCACTGACGTCCGGCCGTTCACAAACAATGTCAGGGACAGAACGTTCCAGGGAATGTCAGTTATAGAATGTCAGGGTCAGAACGTTCCGGGGAATGTCAGTTATAGAATGTCAGGGACAGAACGTTCCAGGGAATGTCAGTTATAGAATGTCAGGGGACAGAACGTTCCGGGGAATGTCAGTTATAGAATGTTGGGGACAGAACGTTCCGGAGAATGACAGTTATAGAATGTTGAGGACAGGACGTTCCGGGGAACCCCTTGACCTGTCCATGACCTTTCCCCCCTCCCCACCCCACCAACACGATGTACTGTGCCTGGACACACTGTAACATTAATGGGGTGTGAGACGGAGCGTCCAATCACAGGAATGGGAACTAAAGGCATTGCCAGATCAGCTGAAATGGTTAGATATACCACATTCTCAATCCACCTCACAGAACCAGCCCAGACACCATACACCCAGAGGAGATATCTGTTCACTGTGGAACACTGCACAGACCAGGCCAGTGTCCTGCTCAGTACAACACAGCAATCTGTCCAGATTCATCCATTACACTGGTCAATACAATCCAGCAATCTGTCCAGAGTGGAACAATGCGCAGACCACAGCAGTGCATTGATCTATAAACCCGGACGAGATATCTGTCCAGCACAGGGAGCTGTGTAGACCATAGCAGTGCATTGATCTATAAACCCGGACTAGATATCTGTCCAGCACAGGGAGCTGTGTAGACCATAGCAGTGCATTGATCTATAAACCCGGACTAGATATCTGTCCAGCACAGGGAGCTGTGTAGACCACAGCAGGGCACTAATGTGTGAACCTGAAACAAATATCCATCCAGCATAAGGAGCTGCACAGACCACATCATTGTATTATCTATAAACCTCAACCAGAATGAGTGACCAGCACAGGGAACTGTGCAGTGATCACCCGTGCATTGATCTGTAAACCAGGAGCAGTTACCATCCCAGTATGTAGGACTGTGTACACCACCCCAGTACATTGATCTGTATCCCAGGAGCAGTTTCCCTCCCAGCATGTAGGACTGTGTACACCACCCCAGTACATTGATCTGTAAACCAGGAGCAGTTACCATCCCAGTATGTAGGACTGTGTACATCACCCCAGTGCATTGATCTGTAACCCAGGAGCAGTTACCCTCCCAGCATGTAGGACTGTGTATCCCACCCCAGTGCATTGATCTCTAACCCAGGAGCAGTTACCCTCCAGCATGTAGGACTGTGTACACCACCCAGTGCATTGATCTGTAACCCAGGAGCAGTTACCCTCGCAGCATGTAGGACTGTGTACACCACCCCAGTACATTGATCTGTAACCCAGGAGCAGTTACCCTCCCAGTATGTAGGATTGTGTACCCCACCCCAGTGCATTGATCTGTAATCCAGGAGCAGTTACCCTCGCAGCATGTAGGACTGTGTACACCACCCCAGTACATTGATCTGTAACCCAGGAGCAGTTACCCTCCCAGTATGTAGGATTGTGTACCCCACCCCAGTGCATTGATCTGTAATCCAGGAGCAGTTACCCTCCCAGTATGTAGGACTGTGTACACCACCCCAGTACATTGATCTGTAACCCAGGAACAGTTACCCTCCCAGCATGTAGGACTGTGTACACCACCCCAGTACATTGATCTGTAACCCAGGAACAGTTACCCTCCCAGCATGTAGGACTGTGTATCCCACCCCAGTACATTGATCTGTACCCCAGGAATAGTTACCCTCCCAGCATATAGGACTGTGTACACCACCCCAGTGCATTCCTCAGTAATACTGTATTCGATCCCTGCCCAGTGTGGGGAAAGTTGCAGCCCATGCTGGAACTGACAGGATGTGCAGCTCCCACCCATTTACAGCTCCATGTCTCCATTGTGCCCTGACAAGGGGGTGCTGTGTGTGTGAACATCACTGCCAGAGAGACCAAGCGGGGGAATCAGTTTAAATATCATCACATGGGAGGGGTTTGGGGTATAGACAGTGAGAGGGAGATTGAGAGACAGTGTCATGGAAGGATGTGTTCCCAGGTTGCAGAATACTGAAAGCTGGACACTTCGATAACATCCTGAAACATGAGCCAGTCTTCCCAGGAAAAATGGGAAAATGGGATATTGGTGTGAGGTCAGATGATGGAGAGTTTTGGATGAGCATTTGTTCTCCAGCTTTGTAAATGGAGTCCTTCATGGCTGGAGGTACTCACCATCACCCAGATGCCCCTGGATATTCCGTGATCCCTGACACTGGGGCCATCTTTAAAAGGCCAATGGGCACATGGTTGAGCTTTCTCAGTTTGGACCTGCCCTGGACAGTTTACCCCGAGCCTGGCAAATAAGGGGCAATTACACCATGGTTTGTCAACAGGGGTACGGAGGTCCTGGTGGCTGGGCTAGTACAGAGGGGTCCATTCTCTTCCCAGAGGGGGACACACCACCAGACCCACCGAGCATGGTCTGAGCTCCCCACCCAGCTCAGTGCAGTATCTGGGGTCTGAAGAAATGTCCAGCAATACAGGACAAGCATCAATTACCTCCCCCACTCTGTCAGGATAAGGGTCACTGTATTCTCTCTGCTCCCTCACACTCACGGTATATCTGTTATAGCACCAACCACCGAACAAGGCTCATGGTCCACCACTCTCACTGCCTCATGCTGCACCTTCTCTCTCTGTCTCTGTCTCTGTCTCTGTCTCTGTCTCTGTCTCTCTCTCCCCCCCTCCCTCCACTTCACCCCCACACTAATAACACTGCATGGAATCAACACTGTGGACTGACTCCCTCCAGACACCTCACTATGACCCCCTCCACACCGATACTCACACTAACAGTAGGACCACACCCACTCCCTCCCTTCCTCCCTCCCTCTCTTCCTCCCATTCCAGGAGAAACAGCCTGGAAAAGGACAGAAAGGGCCAAGCCGGGTGGTGGAGTGCCCGATATCCGTTCCCTCACCCCCTCCCCCCCCCCCCCCCCCCCCCCCCCGCCATGTGGGGAGGATCCTGGTACAAGCCGGAGAGGACCGGGACGTCTCGTGTGGAGATTCTGAAACATCCACGTCCCACCGACCGAGTAAGGAGCAATGTTCAGTGAAGGGCAATTCTCACTTTAAACCCACTGGCAGTTCTGTTTCCTCCCGGCACAACTTAGAAGCTGTGGCCCTGATGCCATCTCCCTTTTGTGTCGAGCTGGTACAAATGGTGGGCTCACATCACATCGTCACCACCACTTCCCAGGAAAGGAGCACCGAGACTGCCTCCTCCACCTCCCCCAATAAACATCTCAGATACTGAAACTATTCTTCAGTGAAAAAAGTCCCAGCCGATCCAGCCTCTCCTTATAGCTCACTCCCTCCTTTCCCAGCAACATCCAGGTTAATCTCTTCTCAATCCTCTCCAACATAATAATATCAAAGTCAGTAATATCAAAGAGAATAGTCAAGGTATTTTCTAAGGGTACGGGGAGTCCAAAACTAGAGGACATAGGCTTAAGGTGAGAGGGGAAATATTTAAAAGTGACCTAAGGGGCAGCTGTTTCACCCAGAGGGTGGTGTGCCTATGGAATGAGCGGGCAGGATGACCAGACTGGACACAGTATTCCAGAAGAGGTCTCACCAATGTCCTGTACAACCACAACATGACATCCCCACTCTGATACTCAAAGGTCTGACCAATGAAGACAAGTGTGTTAAACACTTTCTTAACCACACTATCTATATGAGATGCAACTTTTAAAGAATTAAACCTGACGGCCTAGGTTTCTGTACTACAGCACTGCCAAAGGCTCTACTTTTAATTGTACAGGTCCTGCTGTTGTTTGATTTACCAAATCCAGTACCTCGCATTAATCCAAATTAAACTCCATCAGCCACCCCTCAGCCCAGTGAGTGATATTAATGTCACCGCCCCCTCCCCCTTCAATTTTAAAGTGCCCATCCCTCTCCAGGAGGCCTGCACACTCCGGCCTTGATTATCACAAAGACCCTGAGCTTGGTTTGCCTTGTGTGGTTTGGGGGAGGAGGGACAGATTGCAGACACAGTCAGTGGGGAGGAGAGGCTGGACAGTAATCAGCGGCCAGGAAGAGGGGAGTCGCACATTAGAGTTGGGTAAGAGTGATCGATGTTTTGTGACCAGAAATTAAGCTCTTCCTTCGTCTCTGGTGTTCAGTAATAAATATCTAATTGAGACCCTTCATTGGGCATTACCTTCATTACCATTCTTATTTTTATTGAATCCCTGCAGTGTTGACACAGGCCCTTCGGCCCAACAAGTCCATACCAACCTTCCCAAACCATTTCCCTATATTTACCCCTGACTAATTCACCTAACCTAGAAATCCCTGAACACTACAGACAATTTAGCATGACCAATCCACCGAACCTACACAGTTTGTGGTAGGAAACTGGATCACCCATTATAAGTTCACGCAGACAAGGGGAGAATGTGTAAACTCCACACAGACAGTCACCCAAGGCTGGAATCAACCACAAGTCCCTGGTGCTGTGAGGCAGTAGTGCTAACCACCGTAGTACCCTTTGGATGATCCCTAACCAGCATTCACTGGAATCTACTCACTGCCTAAAGCAAAGGGAATTCAGTCAAATCCAAACTCTCCCAGGATGAAATCCCATTGCTAGTAGCTTGTGTGAGTACAATATCTTCAGAAGCAGAATAACGTTTTGGACAATCTCACAATTTTTCCTTTGTCACACGTTTCAATAATATTTGGACAAAGTTCTTTCAAGTTAAAATTGCAGAGATTGTGTGTGTCTGTGTGTGTGTGTGTGTGTGTGTGTGTGTGTGTGTGTGTGTGTGTGTGTGTGTCAGCATTTTTAGAAAGGGAAATATTGATTATATAATTGCAATACCCAAACAGTTTGCCATTCATCTTTCCACCATAGTTTGAGTAACATTGCTTTGGATCATGAACATGTTGTTTTAGCAGATTAAAGAAACTAGTCTGACTTGTTCCTAAAACTGACACTGACCCAGTCTGAGACCGATATCATCGGCCATATCACCAACCTGGTCACATTTAACATTTGTTTTGAGCAGTGGAGGAGTGGGACTAGAAAAGGAAACAGTGACCCAAAACGCTGGGGAACTATAGACCGGTGAGCCTGATGTCAGTGGTGGGTAAGTTGTTGGAGGGGATTCTGAGGGACACGACTTACATACATTTGGGAAGGCAAGGGCTGATCGGAGTAGACAACATAGCTTTCTGCATGGGAAAGCATTGATTTGGTTGAGATTTTGAAGAGGTGACAAAGAAGATTGATGAAGGCAGTTTGGTAGGCATTGTCTATATGGACTTCAGCAAGGTGTTCATTTAAAGAACAAAGACCAAAGAAAATTTACAGCCCAGGAACAGGTCCTTCTCCCTCCAAACCTGAACCAATCCAAATGTACTGTCTAAATCTGTCGGTCAATTCCTAATCATCTGTCTCCCTCTGCTCCCCACCTCCTCATGCATCTGTCCAGACGAATCTTAAATGAATCTACCGTGCCTGCTTCCACCACATCTGCTGGAAACGCATTCCAAACGCCTACCAGCCTCGACGTGAAGTACTGACCAGGTGTATTCCCCTTAAACATTCCACCTCTCACTTTGAAAGTATGACATCTCGTTATTGAATCCTTCAACCTGGGAAAAAGCTTGTCTCTATCCATACTGTCTGTACACATTGTGATTTTGCAAACCTCAACCAGGACCCCCTCAACCTCCTTTTTTGTAGTGAAAATAAACCGAACCGACTCAGCCTCTCTTCATAGCTAGTATTTCATTCCGATTGGTAGACAGATTAGTAAGTTTCAGTCACATGGGATACAGAGGAAGCTCGTCACAATTGGCTTGAAGGAAGACGGATATTTTTCAGACTGGAGGCTTGTGAGCAGCAGTGTGCTGTAAGAATCAGTACTGAGTTCACTGTATTTCATCAATTATGTAAAGGATTTGGATGTGAATATTTGGGCCATTGTTAGTAAGTTTACAGATGACATCAGAAAGGTGGTGTAGTAGATTATCTCAGAGTACAACAAGACCGCAATTAGATGGGACAAAAGGGGCAAGGAGTGACAGATGAAGTTTAATTTCGAGAAATACGAGGTTTTTGTATTGTGTGAAAGCAAATCAAGGCAGAAATTATATACTTAATGATAAGGTCCTGGGGCGTGTTGTGAAACAAAGAGACCGAGCGATGCAGGTATTTTGTTCCTTGAAAGTGGAGTCGCAGGTAGACAGAGTGGTGCAGAACACATTTGGCACATTTGCCTTAATCAGTCAGAGCATTGAGTATAGGAGTTGTGGTGGTATGTTACATCTGTACAGGACGTTGGTGAGGCCACTTTCAGAATACTGCGTACAACTCGGTTTTCTGCAGAAATGATTTACACAAATGCCCCAGGAGTGGAGGTTTGTGCTTTAGGGAGAGGTTGATTAGGTTGAGGTGTTTCCCCCTGGAGTGTCAGAGGCTGAGGGGTGACATTATAGAGGTTTATAAAACCATCAGGGGCATGGATATTCTGAACAGCCACGTTCTGCTCCCCAGGATAGGGGGTGTCCAGAACAAGAGGGCAGAGGTTGAAGGGGAGAGGGCGAATGATTTACAAGGGACCTGAAGGTAAATATTTCACACAGAGAGTGGTGCGTACATAGAAAGTGCTGTCAGAGGAAGTGCTGAAGGCGGTTACAGTCGCACATTTAAAAGTATCTGAGAGGAGGAATATTGGCCAAATGCTGGCAAATGGGACTGGATCAGATTTGATATCTGATTGGAGGGAACGGATTGGACTAATGGATGACTCTCTGATTCTACAAGAGAGATGACAAAAAATTCTGAAAGGACTTGTCAAGTCAGAATTCTCTTCACTGGAAGTTTATTTTGTCTCTATGCTCATATTGATTGAATGCTGCGTTGGGTAAATATTTGACAGAGAAGTGAATCATGCATAATGGGACACAGACAGGAAAGTGGGGCTGAGACCCCAACCTGATCAGCCACAATCTTAGTCCCTGGTAGAGAACGCTCAAAGTATCTAATGACCCACTCCTGCTCCTCAGTGTCATGTTCCTGTGTTCCATTCAGCCCCTCATACCTGCTAGACAGGAGCAGTTGGAGGCTACTTACTCCTATAACCTGGTGCACAGAAACACAGGAGACTATTCGGCCCTTCAAGACTGTCCCACATTGTTTGAGGTGATTTGGGAAATGTAATTGGGAAGCCCAGGCTGGGTATGAAAGAGGCCCCTCATCTCTCTTTGCAGAGGTCCTCCTCTCTGCAACTTGTGATTCATTTGTTGGTCATGTTGTAGACCCAGATTCACTGTGATTACAGCCCACATACCTCACCAAGCAATGGCTCACAAAATCCTCTGGTCTCCCTGACTGCAACATTCAATAACAGAACTTTCATGAAAATAACACCCACTAACTTTCAAATAATAGAATGGGAGAACATCAGAAACAGGGGCAGGTCGTTCACTCCCCAAGGCTGCCTTACCCTTCACTAAGATCATGGCTGATCTGTTCTTGGTCTCAAATCCTTTTTCATACCCAATTATTCATAGCACTCACTTCCTTGACAGGTCAATATCTATCTACCTCCTCTTCAAATACTTTCAGTCATCTTGCTCCCCAACACTCTTGAGAAGAGAAATCCACTCATTCAATCCTACCTGTTTGAAGAAAACAGTTGCTGCTCCTATATCATGGCTTATTGATGTGAACAAAAGAGGTTGACTCAAAGGTTCAGGTAAAAATGACTGGCCCCGATATCAAGGCAGTGATTAACTTCTGTTGACACCAAGGAGCTGGACTTAATGGGAATCAGAGTAAACTCTCCAGTGTTTGGTGTCAAACATGGCACAAAGTAAGATGTTCATCATCTCAGTTCTGGGTCACCTCTGTCGGAGATCGTTAGGTCAGCTTCCTTTTCTCAAAGATATTCAGCTGCTTCATCAATGTCTCCCCGACCCACCCTCCCCACCATAAGATCAGAAGTGGGGATGGTCGATGAAGATTCCACAATGTTTGGAACATTTTTTCCCCCCTCAGCTCCTGAACTGGTCTGTGTCCATTGCAGCAAGACCCTGACTCCATTGAGACTTGTGCTGTTAAAGTGTCAGTAACATTCATGTAACAGTACATTGCCACAGTAAAACAAGAGTTCATTCACCATCTAACTCTGGTTTCACAGGAATATGAGGAAGCCATTCAGCCCATTTACACTATTGGAGAAGAACAGTGACAGCCCATTCAGCGCCTTCAGCCTATTACTCAGGAAGAGAAGGAGTCTAGTGTGATGGACCACACCAGAGCCCCCCGAAAATATTTGAAGGCAGTAGCCGCGATTCTAATGTTTTCTTATTTTAAAGGAATTGTAAAGTTTCTGTTCCAGATACAATGTGATTGGTCAAACTACTCGGTGGTAAGCAAAACACCATTTACTTAAACACAAAAGATGACACAAAACCAAAGAAAGAGGAATTTAGAATAATGTAATTACATTGGACAGCTTAACAGAATAATAGATCTAGGAGCTATTACTAATGAACTATTCTAACATAGGAAACTCCCATAAACACAGCCCTTGGCAAAAAGAAATATTCAGATACAGAATGCCACAAACATTTCTCCAATCCAAGAATTAAAAACAGCAGCAAGAGAAAATTCAGAGAGAGTATCAGCTAGGAGACATTCCTTAAAGCTTCCAACTTTGTGGAGACCCCAATAGTTTCTGATGTTACTGAGAAACCAAAACCCAGTGATCCTAATCTGTGAGAGCTGGCCACACCCATTCAGACTTGATGGCCTCCCTCACTGTTACTCAAGTGGTCTTAACTAGCCAGCTTGGTAACAATCGTTCAATCTCTCTCTTAAAAAAAACAGGACAAAATGACCCCTTAAAGCTACAGCATTGTCACACTTGTCAGCACATCGAGCTGTCAAACAGGAACCCAGTCAGGCCCTTGGCCCTGTCCAATTGGACGAGGAAGTAGCCAGTCAGTCCCTTGAGCCACTTACACAGGAACAGAAGGATGCCATTTCCACCTCAATGCGCTTACACGGGGGCAGAATTAGGTAATTTATGCTGATTCCTGATGAATGTCTTATGCCCGAAACGTCGATTCTCCTGGTTCTCGGACGCTGCCTGTCCTGCTGTGCTTTTCCAGCAATCCACTATCTACTCTGATCTCCAGCATCGGCAGTCCTCACTGTCTCCTAATTGATGCTCTAACATGATGAACAATTGGAGCAAAGGCTGCACAGAGAGATTGCTCCACGGTGTTCCTCTTGGCTCCGTGGCTTATGATACACACGTGGGACTTTAACGTGGTTTTCTCGAGGTGAGCAGGGAAGCCATATGTCTTGTGTAAAGTCTCAAGAAGGCACCTTCCATCTCCAAGAAGACAGCCTGGTGTTCTCTATGTAGGGCAGAAGTGGGTGGGAATGGCTACCTGTTTCAAATAGAAGATATTGTGGCTGCTGTTGGGGATTGTGAGCAACCTGACGTTCAGTACAGGGTTCACACGCCGACTGCCCAATAACATGGGGAGAGTTAATTTAGGCATATAAACTGTTAGGAAAGTCACGTTAGACTGATGAATGGATGCTCTAAGTTCAAATAATGGTGATCTTGTTCATGTTGATCTTGTCTAGTGCACGTCCTGTTCAGTGTAACCTGTATGCCTTACTCTGTCCAAGTCTATTTCCACCCTATGATCTGTCTGGCCATGCTTCCTATGATCTTCCTCCACTGCTCATAAATAAAGTTTTTCCCTGTATTGAGATACACGTGACAATAAATCAAATCATCAATCCTGGGTAAAGTATAGAATTTCTCTCCCTGTCAATGTCTTTTTTGGAAATAAGTGATCGCTACCACTCCTCGTGTTTCAGCATCACCATTTCCTCGTCTCTCACAGTACTACAGATTAAACACTCAGCTCCTTCACTTTATTCACATGATACCATCACTGGTTTATGTGGTAAGGAGATCATTCCTTACAAAAGTGATCAAATCTGTACAGAGTGCCCCGAGTTCTCTCTCAGCAAAGCTCTACAACAGCAGGAAGATGGCTTTACTTATGTACTCGAATCATCTTACAATGAAGGACAGCATACCATTGACTGCACCCATTACTTTCACAGGGTTTGATTCGGAGCAGTCAGCATGAACTTGTGAGTGGGAGATCATGCTTCCCAAATTTCTGAGAGTCCTTTGGTGAAGTGACCAAGAAGGTTGACGAGGGAAGAGCGGTAAACGTAGTCTGTAATGATTTCAGTAAGTCCTTTGATAAGGTTTCACATGGCAGGCTGCTCTGGAAGGTTCCATCACGTGGAATGTTGGGGGATTTGGCCAATTAGATACACAGTTGGCTTGATGGTAGGATGCAGCGGGTTTAGTGGAAGGATGCTTGTCAGACTGGAGGCTGGGCCCATAGCTGTTTGTTATCTATGATTGGGTTGAGAATGTACAAGGTATGATTAGTAAGTTCGCAGATGACACTAAAATAAGTGGGATTGTGATTCGTGAGGAAGATTATCACAAATTGCAGCAGACCCTTAATCAAGTGGGCAAGTGGGCCGAGAAATGGCAAATGGAATTTAAAATAGAAGTGTGAGGTCTTGCATTTTGGAATCTCAAATCAAGGTAGGAGTTCCATGGTGCATGGGAGAGCCTTATGGGGTGTAGTGGGCAGAGAGACCTTGGCGTTCAGGTGCACGGTTCTCTGAGAGTGGAGTCACAGGTCGACAGGGCAGTGAAAAGGGCATTTGCGACACTGGCCTTCATCAGGCAGGACATTGAGTATAGAAGTTGGGAATTTATGTTTCAGTTACACAGGACTTTGGTAAGGCTGCACTTGGAGTATTCAGTTTTGTCACCTTTGTTATGGGGAGGATGTTATGAAATTAGAAAGCGTGCAGAAGAAATTTACAAGGACATTGCCAGGACCCATTGGTCTGAGTTATAGGGCGAGGTTGGGCAAGTAGGTCCTTTTCTTTAGAGTGGAAGAGACTGAGGAGGGTCCTTATAGAGCTGCAAAAGATCATGAGGGATATGGATAGGGTGAATACTCTCAGTCTTTTCCAAGGTTTAGAAAATCGAGGACGAGAGGGGATCAGTTTAAGGTTAAAGGGGAAGGAATAAAAGGGAACCTGAGGGGCCACTTCTTTACACAGAGGGCTAGTACGTGGATGAGCTGCCAGCAGATGTGGTTGAGGGGGGTACATTAACAACATTTCAATAGCATTTGGATAAATATGTGGATCGGAAAGGACTGGAAGGATATGGGCCAACTGCAGGGAATTGGGGTTAGCGTGGATGGACATTTACAAAGTGGTGTCAAACCCCTCTGTTAATTAAAACCAAACATCCAGAAAAGCTCGCCTCACCTTGTTAAACTGTTAAGATATGAGTGACACAGATCTCCTACATTCCACTATTTAAACAAAAATTAACAAGTTAATTTCTTAACTTTAAAAGTGAACACTAAACAACAACTATTCACAAATACAAGCCCCTCTTGTCTGAGCTAATTACTATCTGACTCAGACTCTGTAAAAATATGCTGTTCCAACAACCCAATCACAACCCAAACCCATGCAATATCACAATCTCAAGACCACACATTCTCTATCTTCCCCGCTGTGTTCACTCTTTCAGCTGCTGATCTCCTGGGTCATTTTTTTACGCAAGTAGGTTTGACATGAACATGTATCTTTGCTAGAGAGTGTTAGAAATGGCCAGTTAGCACTCCTGCTCTACAGCAGTTACTCTGCTGTAGGATGGCAGTGGCTGTCCCTCTAGTGTTCAAAATGCTGGGTTTATATACTCCCCACGATACAATAATTCTCATAATTCGATTGCTTTCCAGGTGTCCAAACAATAATATTCACATTCTGTTGGCTTCTGGTATCCTGAGCGTTATTTAAACTCTTTGGTTGTCTTTGAATTGTTGTCAAAACAGCAACCAAAACTCAGGTTTCCATTTCCCAGCTCAGTGTTACATGTGGAACATTTTGAACTTTAGCTTGCATCTCTGGCTGTACTTCCTATTCAGCAAAACCCGTTCTGTCTTAAAATGACCGGACATGCTTTCGGCTTCATAACATCTCCCCACTTCAAAAACAAAACATGAAATGGCAGAATGAAAAGATGGCTTCATTTCTTTTCCTCTAATTCTTAATATCATTATTATGAATTACAAAAGTATTGATCTCAGCTATACCATATATATTAATTCTGCACACATATATATAACACTGCAATAAGTCAAATTTTATCTAAACGTATTCCATAAAATCGGGGTTAACGCATCTGCTATCACATTTTAGGACCCACAACATGTACATTTTGTAAGGTTAAAGTCGGTAAGATTAGACTCAAATGAAATAGTCTCATATTCTGGTCTTTAAATATTCCAAAAAATGCGAGAGGTATGTCGTTCTCCACAACCATCTCTGACAATTCCTTTGTCATACAAACATAAAAATATTGTCAGTCCAGTGCTAAACTTAATCATTCTTTTTCAATAATGGAGATGTTGCATTTTTTTTCTGGTGGATATTGAATTTTTTCGACAAGTAGCCAATTGGTCATTCAATTCCATCATCCTCTTTCTGTATCAATACATCTCCGACCACGATACCCCGAGCATCAAACTCAATTTTCAAAGGGTTTCAGAATATTTGGTGCAGCTAAAACTGGTGCGGTGATTAATCCTGCTTTAAAATCCTCAAATGCCTCCTGGCATTGTTCTGTCCACCACAATTCTGTGTTCATCTTTAGTAAATCCATCAGTGGTGCCAATACGCTGCTGAAGTTTGGAACAAACTTCCGATAGAATCCACGCAGTTCGAAAAATCGAAGCACCTCTTTCTTCGAGGATGGTCGTGGAAATTTCTCCAAGCCCTTCGTCTTTGTGTTCCATGGGGTCAAGCTTCCATGTCCAATGTAATGTCCCAAGAACTTCCCCTCTGCCTTCGCGAATTCTGTTTTCTTTAAGTTTATTACCAAGTTTGCTTCTTGTAATCGTTCAACATGCTTTGCCAACTGTAACATGTGAGCTTTCAAACACTTGCTAAAGGTCACTACATCATACAGATAAGCTGCATAATTTGTTCATCTGGCCACAACTCTGTTCCTGAGTCTTAAATGTATCTGGAGCATTATTCATTCACGTGACAAACTCTAACTTTTTTTGTCATCTCTGCTATCTTTACCAGATAGTTGAACTGACTCAACACTTTTTTCATTTGAAAGGGGGCACTAAACCTGGCTTTGAAGGGATTTCCTACCACTGGTGGCAATACTAATACCTCATCCCCACGGGAAATCGTCAAAGTTTCAGAGTTTCTATCTGCCACCTGCTTCATTCCATGCTGTGTCCTCTTCAGGTGCTGTTTAGCTAACTCACCTACTCCATCTAATTTCTCCCTCACGTGTGACACATAATCCAAGTGTGGATCTCCGACTTCGGTCCTGTCAATTTATATTTAATTAATTTCAAAGGACCTCTCACTTCATGTACGAATATTAACTCAAAGGAAGTAAACTGAGTAGATTTATTTGGGGCATCTCTCATGGCAAACAATATAATGAGACGCCTTTATTTCAATCATTCGGGTAATTCTGACAGTACGCTGTTAATATTGCCTTTAGCATCTGATGCCAACTTTCCAAGACTCCCTGGGATTCGGGATGGGATGCACTTGATTTAAACTGCTGTATGCCGAAGTTATCCAAGATGTACTTAAATAGCTGATTGGTAAAATGAGACCCTTGGTCTGACTGAATCACACTGCATAGCCCACAGCGAGTAAAGAAAGCTACCAACTCCTCCACCTCCCCTTTTGCCTTAACACCCCATAATGGAATTATCCCTGGAAATCTGGTGGACACATCCATTATGATCAGCAGATATTGGTTTCCTCTTTAATTTGAAAAGGGGAGCTCCACCACTAATCATAACTTACGTGAAAAGCTCTTCGAATACAGGAATTGGCAACAAAGGTGCTGGTTTTAATATGGCCTGTGACTTTCCTACCATTTGGTATGTATGACATGTACAACAAAAAGTAACCATGTCCTTGTTCATTCCAGCCACTAGAAGTGCTTTAGCCTGAATATTCCGTGCATCAACTCCTTTGGCGTTTTCTTTCGGTTTTCCTTTCTGTTGTAACTTACGACAGTAGGATCTTGTTACTACACAGTCTGGAAAAATCCCTGGGGTATTTTCCTTTTAATTCCCCTGTTCCCTGGTCTTACTTTGGCTTCTCCACCACAAGGGGCGCCTTTCCCACCTTTGACCCTGCTAACTCATTCCCAAGAACAAACTGCATTCCTGGAACTGACACCCTGCCACTCAATCTCACTGTTACTTCCCCAACCTTGATGTGGCACTGCAACCTGATTTTACACAAGGGAATGCTTAATTTCTGTCCCCATTCCACAAATTATCATGCTGTTGAGTAATATGTCAGAAAGAGTGAAAATACTTCCAGCTCTTACGATTAGAGGCTGAGGGAAAGTGAGGACGACAGGTGCTCAAGATCAAAGTTGAAAAGTGAGGGGCTGGAAAAGCACCGCAGGTCGGCAGCATCCGAGGGGCAGGCAAGTTGACGTTATAGACAATAGACAATAGGTGCAGGAGTAGACCATTCTGCCCTTCGAGCCTGCACCACCATTCAATATGATCATGGCTGATCATCCTTAATCAGTATCCTGTTCCTGCCTTATCTCCATAACCCTTGATTCCACTATCTTTGAGAGCTCTATCCAACTCTTCCTTAAATGAATCCAGAGACTGGGCCTCCACTGCCCTCTGGGGCAGAGCATTCCACACAGCCACCACTCTCTGGGTGAAGAAGTTTCTCTTCATCTCTGTCCTAAATAGTCTACCCTGTATTTTTAAGCTGTGTCCTCTGGTACGGCACTCACCCATCAGCAGAAACTTGTTTCCTGCCTCCAGAGTGTCCAATCCTTTAATAAACTTATATTTCTCAATCAGATCCCCTCTCAGTCTTCTAAACTCAAGGATATACAAGCCCAATTGCTCCAGTCTTTCAGCGGAAGATAGTCCCGCCATTCCAGGAATTAACCTCGAGAACTTACGCTGCACTCCCTCAATAGCAGAATGCCTTTCCTCAAATTTGGAGACCAGAACTGCACACAGTACTCCAGGTGTGGTCTCACCAGGCCCCTGTACAGCTGCAGAAAAACCTCTTTGCTTCTATACTCAATCCCTCTTGTTATGAAGGCCAACATGCTATTAGCCTTCTTCACTACCTGCTGTACCTGCATGCTTACCTTCATTGACTGGTGTACAAGAACACCCAGATCTCTCTGTACTGCCCCTTTACCTAAATTCCATTTAGGTAGCAATCTGCCTTCCTGTTCTTGCCACCGAAGTGGAAAACCATACATTTATCCACATTAAACTGCATTTGCCATGCATCTGACCACTCAACTAACCTGTCCAGGTCACCCTGCAATCTCCTAACATCCTCCTCACGTTTCATCCTGCCACCCAGCTTAGCATCATCAGCAAATTTGCTAATGTTATTACTAATACCATCTTCGATATCATTAACATATATTGTAAAAAGCTGCAGTCCCATCACTGATCCCTGAGGTACCCCACTGGTCACTGCCTGACATTCCGAAATGGAGCCGTTTATCACTACTCTTTGTGTCCTATCAGCCAACCAATTTTCAATCCCAGTCAGTACTTTGCCCCCAGTACCATACTCCCTAATTTTGCTCACTAACCTCCTAAGTGGGACTTTATCAAAAGTTTTCTGACAGTCCAGGTACACTACATCTACTGGATCTCCCTCGTCCATCTTCAGAGTTACATCTTCAACAAATACTGGAAGATTAATCAAGCATGATTTCCCCTTCATAAATCCATGCTGACTCTGACCTATCCTGTTACTACGATTCCAGATGTGTCGTAATTTCATCCTTTATAATAGACTCCAGCATCTTTCCCACCACTGAGGTTAGACTACCTGGTCTGTGATTTCCTGTTTTCTCTCTCCCACCTTTCTTAAAAAGTGGTAACATTAGCCACCCACCAATCCGCAGGAACTGATCCCGAATCTATCGAACTCTGGTAAATAATCAACAGCGCATCCACGATTTTTTGAGCCACCTCCTTCAGTACCCTGGGATGCAGACCACCAGGCCCCGGGGACTTATCAAACTTCAGACGTAACAGTCTCTCCAACACCAATTTCTGGCAAATATTAATTCGCTTAAGTTCAGATCCTTCAGCCACTGTTACCTCAGGGAGATTGCTTGTGTCCTCCCCAGTGAACACAAATCTGAAGTACCAATTCAATTCTTCTGCCATTTCTTTGTTTCCTGTAATATATCCCCCTGTTTCTCTCTTCATGGGCCCAACTTTAGTCTGAACCATTTTTTTGCCTTTCACATTCCTGAAAAAGCTTTTACTATCCTCCTTTATATTTTTGGCCAGTTTTCCTTCGACCTCACTTTTTCTCTGCGTATTTCCTTCTTAGTAATCCTCTGTTCTTCTTGAAAAGCTTTCCAGTCCTCTGTTTTCCCACTTTTCTTTGCTATGTCATACTTTTTCTCTTTTAACTTTATATCTTTCTTAACTTCCCTCGTCAGCCACGGCTGCCCATGCCTCCTCCTAGGATCTTTCTTCCTTTATGGAATGAACTGATCCTGCATCTTCTGCATTATACACAGAAATATCTGCCATTGTTCCTCCACTTTCATCCCTGCTAAGGAATTAAACCATTGAACTTTGGTCAGCTCCTCCCTCATAGCTCCATATTTCCCTTTATTCAACAGAAATATTGTCACTTCCGATTGTACCCTCTCCCTCTCAAATTGCAGATTGAAGCTTATTGTATTATGGTCACTACTTCCCAACGGCTCCTTCACTTCGAGGTCACTGATTTATTCTGATTCGTTGCACAATACCAGATCCTGAATTGCCTTCTCCCTGTTAGACTCCAGCACCAGATGTTCTAAGAATCCATATCGGAGGCACAAAGTCTCTTTCTTGAGGTCCAATACCATCCTGATTCTCCCAATCTACTTGCATGTTGAAATCCCCCATAACAACTGTAGTAACATCTTTGCGACAGGCCAATTTCGCCTCCTGATTCAACTTACATCTGACATCCAGACTACTGTTTGGGGGCCTGTAGATAACTCCCAAGAGGGTCTTTTTATCCTTAGAATTTCTCAGCTCTATCCACACTGACTCTACATCCCCTGATTCTAGGTCCCCCTACGCAAGGGACTGAATGTCATCCCTTACCAACATGGCCACCCGACTCCCTCTGCCGATCAGTTTGTCCTTATGATAGCACGTGTAGCCTTGTATATTCATTTCCCAGGCCCTGTCCACTTGAAGCCACGTCTCAGTTATCCCCACAATATCGTATTTGCCAATTTCCAAAAGAGCCTCAAGCTCATCCATCTTATTTCTAATGCTTCGTGCATTCATGTATAGTGTTTTTAATTTGTTACTGCCCTCACCCTTCCCATCAACTCCTATTTCACTCAACCTTACAACATGATCCCTTTTTGAGTTTTCTGCCTCATTGATACTATTGTCTTTCTTGATTTCCCTTGTTCTAATTTTCCCTTCAATTTCCTTCTAAAACATCCAGTTTGTCCTCTCCCTCCCGATACTTAGTTTTAACGTAGCTGTGTTGCAGTAACAAACCTGCCTGCCAGAATGCTGGTCCCTAATCTATTAAGGTGCAAACCGTCTCTCTTGTACAATATATGCTTACAACAAAATATACCCCAGTTATCCAAGAATTTAAATCCTTGCTTCCTGCACCAGTTTCCCAGCCACGTGTTCAAATCCATTATCTCCCTGTTTCTGGCCTCACCACCCTGAGGAACTGGAAAAAAACCCGAGATAACCACCTTGGACGTTCTGCTTTTCAGTCTTCTTCCTAGTTCTCCGAAGTCCCGCTGTAGTATGTTCTTCCTCTTCTTTCCGACATCATTTGTGCCGACATGTACGACCGCCTCTTGCTCTTCACCTTCGTCCTTGAGAATTTCCTGCACTCTGTCTGTGATGTCTTTAACCCTGGCACCAGGAAGGCAACAAACCATCCTTAAGTCCCGTCTGCTGCCACAAAAACCCCGGTCAGTTCCTCTCACGATGGAGTCCCCTATTACAACAGCTCTGTGTGATGTCCGACTCTTCCGCTGTGCCTCCACGCCAACTTTTGATTGACGGACCTGGCCGCCTCGTGGACTGGCAGTGTCATCTGTCTCTACTGTTTCCAAAAGATTCAACTTGTTCCCGACAGGTACTTCCCCCGGAGTCTCTTACACCCCGGGGTCTCCTCTCCGCCTTCCTCATCGTCTGCTCTCTTCTGCTCTTTTCTGGTATGGTCGGTGTAATAATCTCGCTGAAGGTCTTGTCCAGAAAGATCTCATTCTCTCGGATGAGCCAATGGTCCTCGAGTTCTTTCATCAGTGCTGCAATATGCTCGGTCAGTAGCTGAACGTGAACACACTTTCCACACTTATACGAGCCAGACACACCAGAGTCGTTGACCTCCGACATCAAGCACGTAGCACACTGAACTTGGCAGCCATGTCTTCACCGTCTTCAACTGTGGCGTAATCACTTCACTCAATCTCCTTGTCAAAGACTCGTTTCAGGCGTAAGTTCTTCATCAGGAAAGTAAGGGAGGGGGAAGGGGCTGAGAATTAAATAGGATGGTGGGGGTGGAACTGGGTGGAAGGTCGCTTGGAAGGCGATAGGTAGATTTAGGCGGGGTCTGATGGTTATAGTTCGGAGGGGAGGGTAAAGTGGCTAGGTGGTAGGACAGCTGAAAACGTCAAACTATTCAGCATCAACGTTGACTTCACCAATTTCCAAAGTGCCCCTCCCCCAACCATTTAAATTAGCACTGCCCTCTTGAACTGCCCTAACTGTCCATCTTCCTTCCCACCTATCCACTCCACCCTCCCCTCTGACATATCAGTTATACTCCAACCTACATTTTCCTATCACCCTCCCAGTGACCCTCCTGCCAGCCCAGCTCCTACCCTCGTATTTACCTTTCAGCCCCCTTGTTCCCCGCCACATTCCTGATGATGGGTTTATGACTGATACATTGATTGTCCTGCTCTTTGGATGCTGTCTGATCTGTTTTGCCTTTCCGGCTCCTCACTTCTCAACTATTAGAAACTGAACAGATCCTGCATCTTGCAAAATTATTACTTTTGTCCTCTCCCCACACCCCTTTCTTTCTTAGTAAGTTTTATCTACAGAGGTGTATTCTTTGTAGGGATCAGGCACTGACTCCATACCCAGCCCCTGTCTAGGCTGTGCACTCTCCTGCAGCTCCTCGGCTCTACTTGGGGTCTCCTTTACCAGGTTCACTAATACCACTGGCTTAATCACATCTTTTCCCAAAGTGCCTTGCTTCAATGCCCAGCACGGTGTGTCCCAGTTTACTGCAGTGAAAACACCTTTTCCCAGTGCCCTTCTTAAACCATCAGCACTGTAATTTTATGTGTTCCGCTCCGTTATAATGAGAACACCTGAGGCCTTTCACCACCTTTCAACCCCCTTGGGCTTCTTTTTCACCGGTGGTAAACTATTGCCAGTGTGCTTTACTCTATGTTTTGTTGTTTAGGATCTCCCCTTCTCCCAATTTCTATCCCTCACAGGATGAAAATCCTCCCAGAAGCTAAATATAATCTCATGCACCAGTGCATATTTACCTGCCATTTCTGCTGCGCTTCTCACTTCTTGAACTTCCTATTCATTCACTTGAATTCTTACCATCTCTGGAAGTGAGTCTTTAAACTCCTCCGGCAGAATAATCTCCCTTCGAGCCTCACAGGTCTTATCCATTTTTAAGGCCTGCACCCATCTCTCAAAATGACTGTGTTTAATTCTTTCAAACTCAATATAAGTCTGACCTGGTTCCATCTCTATATTTCTGAACCGCTGTCTATATTCTTCTAGTACCAATTCATAAGCACTCAACATAGCCTGCTTGACATCTGCATAATCTCTTGCTCCCTCACGTGACAGCACTGCATATACCTCTCAAGCTGTACCCACCATCTTAGTCTGAACTAGCATTACCCAATTTCACAAATGAAATAAAAACGGTTTTGGCATTTTTCGCACTGAAATATGGCAATGTATTAACACAGTTGCATACATCCCTACATTCTCCCTTCATCTTCATCCTGCTAATTTAACTTTCTTAACTAATTCCAAACTTTTGAATTTCAAATTCTCCCTCTCTTCCTTTTTCCTCTCTTTCTCTTTCTCTATCTTCTCTCTCTTTCAGTCTCTCTCTTTATCTTCTAACTGCAGTTGTCATATTTTCAATTTAAGTTTTTTCTAACTCGACTGCAGTTGCCAGCTTCTCTGATAGACCAAAGTGCTTGAGCAACTCCATTATGATGACATCTTTCCTTTTGTCTCTGGTGAAACACAATTCTACTCTACATGTTAATTCTAAAAGTATGCCCTTCCTTTATCTTTCTACACGTTCTTGGCAAATTTGGGTACCATCTTCAAACCTCAGAACCTTTTTAGTAATATTAAAAGCCATTTCTTTTAAATTAACCGACCACAAGGAAACAAAATTAAATGAATTTTCTCACCTGTATTACTTGAAGATCTAGGTCACTAACTGCCAAGTGTTGGAATCTGCTGGGACCTTTTGTACCCCAAATCTGTTCACATCTGTCTAAATTCCATACGACAAGCCCTCAAACTGTTATGATGTCGATGTTGAACCCCTCTGTTAATTAAAACCACACACCCAGAAAAGCTCACCTCACCTCGTTATCTGTTAAAACATGAGTGACAAAGTAGTCGCAAATTCCACGATTAAGAGAAAAATAACAATTTATAATTATGTATGTTAACTCGCTGAACTTGAAGGTTTGTTTTCAGATGTTTCGTCACCAAGACTGGGTAACATCATCAGTGAGAGTCTCTGGTGACGCACTGGTGGGATGTCGTGTCTTTCTATTTCTAGGTCTTGGTTTCTTAAGTGTCGTGATGTCATTTCCATTTTTTTGTTCAAGGGAAGGTAGATAGGATCGAAATTAATATGTTTATTGATGTACTTCTGGCTAAAATGTCATGCTTCTAAGAACTTTCGTGTGTGGCTTTGTCCTAGGAAGTGTGTGTTGTCACAGTCAACGTGGTGTCCTTTTCCTGTATGTATGGGAACTAGTGAGAGTGGGTCATGTCTTTTGGTAGCCTGTTGGTGTTCATGTATCCTGCGAGCACGACAACAGGACAGTGTGAAATGGAGGAAAAATGATTTTTTATACACTGTTTAATCAGTGTGTGTTCAGATAAGGAAGATTGTTCATATGTGTACAACACATTCTGAATGACAACGGAGACATAGTTAACGAAAAATGATGCACACGATGTATAAAATTTATAAATCATTAAAACAATATTTGATCCTCATCTGAAGTGATATCTTCCCTTTCTCTCAACGTTCCCCCTTTTCTGGGATTCCCAACTTTAGTCTCTCATTCTTCTTAGGATGTGTGTTATAAATTCTTGTTTCTGGTTTCCCAACTTATTTCAGTTAATCCACTTTCTACCAGGAATTAAATATGTTGGCCTGTTGGGTTCTTTCCAAAGCTAGTGTCTGTCATATTGTTGGAGAGAAAAGTTATGGCATCAGACCCAGCATTTAAACATATTGCTCTGTTGTACGTGCACTGTACAAAGGACCACCGCCGACAGGAATTGCCAAAACATTGAGGGAAGTATATCTATTTCGATCATATAGTTTCTCATTTTCCACATCTCCATATCTATATCCTCTCTCTCTCTCTCGTTCACCCTTTGTGTCTATTTAAGAAATCCACCAGTCATTCTTCGTGGCCCATCTCTCAAAACTCCTTCTTTCAGTTATACGCAATGCTTTCTTCAAGATGTAATGTGGTTATAATTAAGCAATGTAACTACCAAGACATGCGAGAGGAGCTGGTCAGAGTTAATTGGAAGGGGAGCTGAGCAGGAAAGACCATGGAGCAGCAATGGGAGAAGGTTCTGGGGATAATTCGGAAGATAATACCAGAAATGCAACCCCAAGAAGATGAAACATGCTCATGGGAGAACAAGGCAGCCATGTGTTACAAGGCATCAAACCAAAAGAGAAAACATGCAATGTGGTGAAGATGATTGGGAATCCAGAGAATTCATTGGCTCTGCAACTACATAAGGCTGGTATCACTGACACGACAGAGCTCTTAATCATGGTCAGGGAGAGAAACAGAGGAAACACATTCACTTTAAACACAGAAGATGGTATTTCTCAAGGAAAAGGATTCAGGTGAATTAAACATTTGAATTAAGATCAGTTAAATGCTTTTGCGGAATGTGTCAGATTGGAAGCAAGACCCGGGGAGACAGACCCTCAGCAGAATGAGAGTTTGAAAATGGAAGTATTTCCACATCAGAAACCAGGTTAGGTCACTGAGTGCAGGGCTCATGGGTGAATGGGTCTCAGTGAGATTTGGGGAACAGACAGCAGAATTGCATTGCAGATATTGCAGCTCGAAACTGAGTATTCACGTAGTGCTGTAGACCGCAGCAGCAGGAGAAGTAGAACAGCATTCAACCACAACCTGTAACTTCTTGCCAGGGTAACACCTCAGTCTGTCATTACCATCAACACCATCTATGACTCAGTGACGAGTGTGGGTGAAGATGTCAGTCAGAATCACATGAACTTTAACCTGATGCTAACTCATTAAAGCTACCGTGCTTGACAAAAAGATCTGATGGAAGCACAGCAGTCCTGTCACATTCAGTCCTAAATGGTGATGGACGATTAAACAAATGACTGGAGGAGAATGCTCCACAATCTTTCCCATCCTAAATAATGGAACATACCTGCACATCAGTGTAAAAGAGAAGGATGTTTTATCTGCACCATCCTCTGCAAGAAGTGTCAGCCCGATCCCACCCATCATGGCTGGAGTTACTCACGATCGCCAGGATGCCACGATAGTTCGTGATCCCTTGCACTGGTGCCATCTTTAAAACATAATGGACACACGATTGAGCTCTCTCAGTTTGCAGCTGCCCTGCACAGTTTATCCTGAGCATGGCAGGTAAGGATAAATTGCACCACGGTTTGTTGACAGGGGCATGGAGGTCCTGGTGGAAGGGCTAGTACAGAGGGGGACCATTTTCTTCACAGAGGGAGCCACACCACAAGACCCACCAAGCATGGCCTGAGCTCACCAACCAGCTCAGTGCAGTATCTGCGGTCTGAAGAAATATTCAGCAATACAGGACAAGCTTCAATAACCTTTTCCCACTCTGTCAGGATAAGGGTCACCATTCTCCCTGCTCCCTCACACTCACTGTATAGCACTGTATATCTGTTATAGCACCGACATCCGAACACGATTCATGGTCCATGACTCTCACTATTGCATGCAAAGCCTACACACACACACAGACACACACACACACACACACTCTCTCTCTCTCTCTCGCATTTGCAATATTCCCACATGTTGATAGAATATTCTGAACAACGCTGATTGTGGAATGTTCAAGTTAGTGTTCCAAATAATTCCCATTTTCAGGAAAATGTCAATGACCCCGCATGTAACACAGAAGGGGAAGGAACAAAGTTGTACAATTTTCAAATCACATGCAATTCAAATCCACCATGAGGCCATTCAGCCCTTCAAACGCATTCTAGCATTTAAGAAGATTGTGGCTGATCTGATGCATTTCTCAGTTCCATGTTACATGAATTTTCAGTCATTCAACCCCTGGGCTCCTGACACTGAGCAGACAACACTCAGGCACTTTTACTCCGGTTTTCTTCAAGCGCCTGCTCGAGGGCTTTTCCCATGGGGGCGCACTCTCCCAACAATATATTCCACCAGCTTTCTTTGTCTATGTAATGGTAAGAACATTTTACACAGAGCAATCAAAAATCTACACGTTATCGATATCCAGTCACACTTAGTAATTCTGGTTATTTCATATGTCTTACCCTATCGTATTCAGCCAAAGACGGATTTGAAATACTTGTCTCATTATAAAATACAATTTCTAGCAGAGAACGTTTTTACCCTCAGTCGTTATTTTGACCGTTACCTGAATTGTAACTTTTTCATTGTTATGACTGTTTCTCTTGCCCTTTGCCTGTGTCTGTTTCTGTCTGTAACAGTTACACTGTCTCCCACTCAGTTGGCTGGACGGCTGGTTTGCGATGCAGATGGAGGCCAGCAGCGCTGGTTCACTTCACCACAGTCACAGAGGTTACCATGATGGGGACGCTGTCTCATCCTCAACCCATCACTCGAGGCGTGGTGACCCTCAGCTTAAACGACCACAAGTGGTCTCTCTCTAATGACAGAGCAGCTCTCTGATCCTTGGAACTCTGTTCTATCACTGTTAGCATTTTAAAATGTTTTCTAGATTACCATTTCATTTTGCCGGATGTTCTGAAGCAGTGTCATTTTTTACCACAGTCAACATTTCCCCATGGTGCACATCGCTGCCCGTTCCTTGATAATCCTTGACTCTGTTGCTACTTAGGAACATTCTGTCTGTGCCTCAAAAATATTCAATAACTCTGCCTCCAATGGTCTGCGGGGAAGAGAGTTCCAAAAACTCATAGCACTGAGAAAGCAAAAAAAAACCTCACCTGGGGTGTGAGGTGAGTTTTTGTCTACTTCCCTGAGATTGGATACAATTACATTGGAAGCAGTTCAGCGATGTTACACTTCATGTATTCCAGGGATGAAGGTCTTATGTTATGGTTACTCATCGAAAGAGAGGTGATCTTACTGAAACATACAAAGCCTTCAGCAGAGTGTATCAGGTAGATATCCGTTGGGTATTTGTATAGTCCAAACTTTTTGATATTGTTCTAGAACCTCAACAGTGGGCATTCTACCCATCAAATCCACACTGACCCAGCGAACAGCATCCCAGCCAGACCTGCCCCCATCCTATCCATGTAACCATGCATTTCGCATGACTGACACATCTAACATACACATCCCTAGGCACTCTGGGCAAATTAGCATGGCCAATCCACTCTAGGCTGCACATTCTTTGACTGTGGAAGGAAACTGGAACACTGGGATGAAACCCACACAGACACGGGGAGAATGTTCAAACTCCACATACAGGACCCCTGAGGTTGGAATTGAGTCCAGCTCCTTGGTGATGTGAGGCAGCAGTGTGAAACACAGATCAACCATGCTCCTCCATTAGTTATAATAGTTACTTGTGTCTGACTAAAGAAATCTGCTTGACTTGTTCTTATCATTGAACCTGACCCAGTCTAAGACTTTTATCATCGGCCATTTCACCAATCTGGTCACATTTAAAATGTGATGTGAGTAGTGAAGGAGTGGGACTAGAAAAGGAAACAGTGACACCCTCCAACCTCAGTCAGAACCAGAGTGAGGAGAAATTCACAAAGTGGGGATTTATTCACGTAGGAATTCTCCTTCCCAGAAGTATGGGATGAATGAAGCTTTTTATTATGTCGATGCTGGCTTCATCTGATTTTCCATACAAAGTGGATAATGCTGCTTGGAGTGAAAAGTGCAGCTGGGACCACAATGCGATAAGCCACGACCTTATCAACTGGTGGAGTAGTGTCAAAGGGCCGAATGTCCCACTCGTGTCCCTCAGCCCTATGTTCTGATGTTCCATTCAGCCCTTCGAGCCTGCTACACAGGGGCAGATCGAGGTCACCCCGATGGTTAGATATAGTTTGGGAAATTTAATTGGAAAATCCAGGCTGAGTCAGGAATTGACCCTCACCTCAATCCCTCTTTTCAGGTTTCCTGTCTCTGTAACTTCTGCTCCAGGTGTGGGTCTTGTTACAGACCCACATTCGCTGTGAATACAGCCTTCTCCCCGCAACCAGCGTGAGCTCAAACAAATCCTCTGCTCTCCCTGAATGCACCATTGTACAACACCATTTTCAGGGAAAAAACCAGTTACTTTCCAGAAGAATAACATAAGAACGTAAGAAATAGAAACAGAAGCAGGCTATTCGGCCCCTCAAGCCTGCACTGTCATTTAATAAGAACATGGCTGAACTACTTCAGGGCTCAACTCCACTTTCCCGCTAACCCCTTGTATCCCTCAACTCGCTGATATGTCAAAACCCAATCCAGCCAGTCTGTAAATACATTCAGTGACCCAGTCTCCACAACCTCTGGGTTAGAGAATTCCAGGCATTCACTCTCTTCTGAAAGAAGACGTTTCTTTGTATCGATTTCCCTTATTTTGTATCTCCAACCCTAAGTTCGGCTCTCTGCCCTGGAATTGATCCACATTCTCGAAATCTCCCTTGTCAAGCCCCCTCTGCATCATGTCCATTTCAGTAATATCATCCACATTCATTTCAACCACAATGAATAAACGCCTCACCATTTTAGATGTACTCAATAATTAATCCCTTTCATTCCAGGAACCCGCCTAATGAACCAACCTAGTTATTTGCTGCATCAGCATGCTGACGTTAGTCTTCAGACACAAAAACAATCCCATCCCTTCGCACTGATCCTTTTGCGGGTGTCTTCTCCATTAAGTAACAGTCTGCCTTTTGGTTCTCAGTGTCATCCTCAAACTCGGATATATATTGCACTCAGCTCCGGCTTTCAGTATAGATTGTAACTAAATCTTGCATTGGACTGATATTTGTGATACTCCAGCAGATAGATTCATCAGGAAGATCCATTAACCCTGACAGTCTGATTTCTATGTGTTAACCAACCGTCATCCCATGCTAATATATTAGCTGTCAAATTATGAGCTTCTGTCTTGTGCAACAAGTTTTTTTTCGTGAAACCTTATGAAAAATCATGAGAAAGCCTCGTATCTACCAGATCCCCTTTATCATGTCCTTTTTTTACATTCTCAGGGATCTCCAGAAAAAAAACTTTGCATGATTTTACAGGCAAAATGTAGATCGCCTTTCACAAAACCATGTTGACTTTGCATGAAGCTTTTTCTAATTGTCCTGCAATTCCTTCCTTAATAATAGACTCTAGCAGATTCCCAACAATAATATTGAGGCTAAATGGTTACTGCTTTCAGTCTCGCTGTTTTCTTGAAAACAGGCGCCCCATTGAAGGGTCTCCAGTTTCACTGGAAAATTCCTGCAATCCAAAGAGTTATGAAATATTTCTCACAGGAACACCAGTCACTCTGTAACCGCCGCTTTTAAAACCAACTGTGGATTACTGCTGACCTGCGTACCCTTACTCTTATCTGTTTATTAAAAAGCCTTTTTCCTTTTGTTAGAGGCAGTTCACTAACTTCCCTCTTATTGCTATTTTGATTATATCATTGAAATACTTACAGTGCCTTCTAATGTGAGGAATGATATAAAATTCTGGTGTAAATTATCTGTCTGTTCCCTCTAGGCATACCCTCCAAACATCCTCAAAATATTTTCCTGACTTCATTTCTACCAAAGGGCATACATTCATCTTGAACTTTCTTTACATACATATTAAAGCTTGCACTGCTTGCTTTTATATTTCTTGCCAGTTTTCTTACATCATATCTTTCTTCCCTTTTTCCTTGCTTCCTTTGATTCATACAGTCATATCGTGCACAAACAAACCCTTTGGTCCAACTTGTCCATGCTGACGAGGTTTTCCAAACGAAACTAGTCTCATCTGCTTGCATTTGGCCCATATGCTTCTGAACGTTTCCCATTTATATATTTGTCCAAATGTCTTTGAACTGTTGTAGCTGCACTTGCATCTTCCTCTGGCAGCTCATTCCATAAGCAAATTACCCTCTGTGCGAAAATGTTGTCCATTTGTCCCTTTTAAATTTCCTCCTTTTAACCTTAAGCTACGTCATCTATGTTTGGACTCTCCTGTCCTCTCAAAAAGACCTTGGCTATTCTCCCTATCCATGCCTCCCATGATATTAAAACTTCTAGAATGTCACCCCTCAACACTCCATCTGATTCTAGCTTCAAGAGCAAACATTTAAAGATAACCACTGCAAATTTGTAACAGTTTTAAAAGTGACAGGTAAACAACACACTGCCCAAACTTCATAATGTAATTTGTTTTTCTCCATGTTACAATACTAAGGCAGCTTGCAATTCTTACTCGTGCTCATGAGACGTCAAGCAAACAAATTCCTTTGTCTAAAGGGGGTGATGATCTCAACAGTGAAAACGTATATTTGGCCAGTTCTATGTTAAAAAAAAAGAATTCTTATACCATACGGTCAGCATGCACCTTTAGCAGAGTGAGATGAAGGCTGGGTGTACTTTTTGGATTTGGGATCACAATGTGAATTCAGTGCAAAGGGAGAATGGTGTTTTCAATACGGTTTACTCCAACAATGAAACTTTCCAGAGTGAGATGTGAATGGGAGGTGTAAAACAGCATGAATAGTGAGGCTGAGCCACACTGAGACCAGTGGCAAGGTGGCAGCACAAAACACAGATTGATGCTAGTGCAGGGAAGGTAGACTGGAACGAGTTTCAGGTGAAGTGGGGAGGGACCAGAATGTGAGAGAATGTGCTCTGTAATTTGAGATGGAGAACCTGGAATCAGGAAAGGAGAGGAGCAGGGAAGAGGATGGAGCAGCAGTGACAGGGGTTTCTGGGGAGAATTCAGGAATCACAGCTGAAAGTCATGCCCCACATCTGCTTATGGGCCCTGAAATAAACATCCTAAATCTGGCCCTACACTAATGCTCATCATGGTATCCTTGTCAACCATGGTGGTACATCTTCTAATCGAGTCCTTCTTTTTGAACAGAAACAACAATTTCTTAGCGTTATTGGATATCTGCTTGAATGTCTGCCCAGGTATACCCACTGACCTTCCTCTGGGTCTACTTCCACATCCCGCTTCAGATCAGATGTGAGACAGAAAGCCTTAATTTAGATGTCTAAGTCTTTTCAATCATTCAGGGGGGACTTCTGCATGTAGCTGAACACATGATCAGCGGAAGCTGACTCCATTCTCCCAGTTTCTCCATCTCTGTTGTTTCTGTTTGATGACGCCACATTCCAGTGAACTGCCACTGATGTGACCGCCTTTTCCTTCAAATCAGAAGTCCGCTAATTCCATTGAACAGGGCCTTCAGCTGTCACTATCCCATCTCCCACGCTTCTGTCCTCACTCCGTCCCCTCCTTACCAGAACAATGATAGATCTCCCCTCGTCCTCACTTCTACTGTACTAGAATCCACATTCACAGAATCATCTTCCATCATTCCACCATCTCCAATGGGACAGCACTATCAAACACATCTTCTCTCGCGACCACTGACAGCATTTCATAGGGACCATTTCTTCTGTAACACCCTCCATCATCCTGAACACTTCCCAACTCCCCATGACACATTCCCATGCAATTACAGAAGCTGCAACACATGCCCGTTCACCTCTTCTATCTCCACTGGGAAGTGTAAATTAACAAAAGATGCACAAATATCTTGGTTCTGAAACTACATACGACTGGAATCATTGACACTACAGAGTTCTTAATGAAAGTCATGGAGAGAAGCAGAGTGAAGCACATTCAATTTAAGCACCGAAAGTGGCATAACTGCAAGGGAAAACGTTCAGATGAATGTTAGAATTAGAATCGCTACACTGTGGAAACAGGTCCTTCAGCCCAACAAGTCCACACCGATCCTCTGAAGAGTAAACCAAGCACACCCATTTTCTTATCCTATATTTACCCCTGAATAATGCACCTAACCTGCAAATTTTTGGTTTGTGGGAGGGAACCAAAGCACTCAGAAGAATCCCACATGGAGAATGCGCCAGCTCCATAAAGACAGTCGCTAGAGGATGGAATCGAACCTGGGTCCCTAGCGCTATGAGGCAGCAGCACTAAACACTGAGCCTTGGTGCTACCTCACGGAATGCGTTTTGGAGTTTTGAAAAACAAGAAAATAAGAGGTGTGACACAATAAACAAACGCTCAGAGGAATGAGAATATGAAAATGGAAGTGCTACCACATCAGAAACCAGAGTAGCTCACGGGGTGCAGGTCAATGGGTCTCTGTATGAATTGGGCGATAGACAGCAGAATTGCATTGCAGAAGTTGCAGCGCAAACCCGGGAATTCATGTAATAGTGTAGATCACAATTGGACAGAAGGAGAATTGTACTGAGTTACAATCTGTAACTTTTTGCCCAGGATAATTCCTCAGTCCATTATTCTCATTAAGCTGAATGATGTTTCAGTCACGAGTGTAGGTGAACATACCAGGGTCAGAGCCGTGTGGACCTAAAACTGATGGCAACCCATTTAAAGCTACCACACTTGACTACTCACATACATTGCAAACAACAGGACTAACATCTGATAGAGAGGACGAAATGATTACAAAGCAAACAGATCAGATCGAAACTCTGCAGTCCTGCCACAGCTAGTCAGAAATGGAGTTGAACTATGAAACTACTGACGAAAGAAGAGGACTCCACAAATATTATTTTTTTAAATTAATCAATGGGATTAGTGTGTCGCTGGATAGGTCATTTTGTATTGCCCGGAGGGTAGTTAAGAGTCAAACACATTACTGTGGGTCTGGAGGTACATATAGGCCAGAGCAGGAATGAATGGCAGTTTCCTTCCCGAAAGGGCATCTGTGAACAAGATGGGTTTCTCACACAATCAGCAACTGTTTCTTGATCATCATTAGACTCTTAATTCCAAATATTTATTGGATTTGAATTCCACCATTTGCTGTGGCAGTATTCGAACTGAGGTCACATGAGCATTGCCTGGGTCGCTAGACTAACAGCTCAATACCACTAGGTTATTGCTTTGCCATTCCCCGAAAGAATGGAACTTTGCTGCACATCAGTGTAAAAGACAGTATGCAATGTCTGCACCATCCTCAGCCACAAGTATCCCTTAGATGATACCCAACCAATTCGATTTGCTGCATGTGACATGAAGAAACAGCTGAACACAGTAGGTAAGAAAAAGGCAATGGGCCCTGACACCATTCCTGCAATAGGACTGAAGACTTGTGCTGCATAACAAGCCGTGTCTCTGGGAAACTGTTTCATTCCAGCTCCAACTCTGATATCTCCCTGGCAACGTGGAAAATTCCTCAACTATGTCCAATCCCTTAAGAGAAGAATAATTACAATCTGACCATTTACCACCCCCTCAGTCCCATCACGAAAGACAAAAATGTGTGAGTTATTTTTGACAGAGCTGTCAAGCAGCACAGAAATTATCTGCTCAGTGTGGTTTCCGATTGGTCCCCATGTGGAGATGGTGCTGTTGTGGAAATGTCACTGGATTACCAATCCCGACCAGGCTAATGCTCTGGCAGCTGGTGGAAGTTAAAAACAACTAATAAAATATCGAAATCTAAAATCTGCTGTCAGTAACAGTGACCTTGAAGCAAAGTCGATTGTAAACACCAATTGCCTTCCCAATGTAATTTCAGGCAGTGAATCTCCCCTGCTTTCCTATTCTGGCCGAAAAGTGCCTCCAGACGATAGACATGTGGCAAACTCTTCAACGGTCTCTAAAATGCCAAGCAAGACATTCTATTGTATCAAACTGTTCCGAGCCCTTAATGGATAAAATTGAACAGAACACCCAGCACCAATCTCGGTATGAGAAAAGGTAATGGGAAACACAGTCCTGTTGATCCAGAAGATGCCTCCTTCCTAACAGCTGAGAGCTTGTGACACAGTTATAGAGTTTTCACACAGACTGCACAGAAACATTGGGGAAGGAATAGGTCATTCAACACATTGAGCCTCCCCCATTCTAGTTTTTGGTCTAACATCTCTTCAATTTTTTTCCCAAACACTGAATACTGTATATCCTTTGAAGTGATTAATTATTGGAACAATGTGAATTACGAACTTCGGTCCATCAATTTTGCTTCCCCATTCAATATAACGATGGTTGATCCTTTCTCCCCACACCAAACTTCTGCTGCAACCTTGTCCCTTTAGTGTCAAGAAATACTTAACGAAATTCAGTGCCTTGCCTTCCACAGGCTTGTGTAGCATAGAATTCCCAGATTCACCAGTCTTTGAGTTCAGACATTTATTCTCATCTCAATGCAGAGTGCCCTGGCCGTACCTAATATTGTGGCTGCTTGTTTTAGACGTCCCAGGAGGTGAATTATCATCCCTGCTTCCAATAAATCTCGCCCTGTCAGAGTATTATATATCTCACTGAGATCTTCACTCATTTTCCTAAACCACATGGAATACAGACTCAGTCGCCCCAAACTCTGCTCCCACAACAAGTTTGTCATCCTAGAGATCAGTCTGGTCATTCTTTGCTGCTCTCCCTCAATGTCAGGTTTGTCCTTCATTAGGTAAGGAGACCAAAACTGCACACAATACTGCACAAAGTTCGAGATGGGGTCTCACCAAGGTCAAGTAGAGCTGTAATAAAATACCCTTATTCCTGGACTCAAATTCCCCGGAAATGAAGGTCAACACATCATTTACCTTCCTAACTGCTTTCAGTTGCTCCAATAATGCTTTGAGTGACTGGTGTACAGAGAGATCCAGATCCTTTTCAATGTTACATATACTCAATTGGTGGGTCTATGTACATGGGGCAGCGTGCCAGTGCCAATCCCAGTATTGACGTCTGGCTTCAGAATGCACTGCCGTGAATGGACCTCAGAGTTCAGTGAAGAAGTCAACAAAGTATGCACGTTACTATCTTCATCGACCAACATTTCACATCAATTCCTTTTGAAATGCTAGCCTGATATTATATTTTTCCAACCAAAATGTTCAGTGTTACGTCAATCCACATTGCTGTTCATCTGCCACGTATTTGCCCATTTCCTCCACGTGTCTCAATTACCTTTAACTTCTTTACATCCGCCTCACCCAATCAATTCTCAGTTTGCTACCATCAGCAGATTTTGAAACATTCCATTTAGTACCCCAGAGCAGATGTTTAATCTACTTCCTGAATAGATGGGTGCCAAACATCAATTCCAGGATCATCCTGCTCGTAATTGCTTTCCACTCCAAAAAAAAGGAACTGTTTATTCTGACTCACTTTTTCTTTCAGCTCTCTACCATTCTCAACCCATGCCAGTATATTAGATCTCACTGTTGCACACTGTTATGGGCCAGGACAGAACACCTCAAGTCTTTTTAAGGAAGTAGTGCAGACTCAAACTTTGCTTCTTGCCTTAAGCAGGTGTAAGGAAGATATTCCAGGAGTGACGCAGCTTGTTAAGCCACTTAGTTTTAAATAAAACAGAATTTATTTTCAAGGTTACGGAATGAAACACAAACAGAAGAGAATAGCATGCAGAATAACAACCTATCCGAAAACCCAACAGATTATCCTAACTTAATGATGTAAGCAAATTAAATTCATAAGGAGTGGGTACATGGGAAGACCAAGAACTGACTTTCAATTCAGCCTACATAGATGTGGGGCATTACTGTGTGACATGATTAGGGATGACAATACCAAGAAACAGCCAATTAAAAGCCATTTCCATGCTACTAGTTCCACAGTAGGTAGAACTAAAGTGACTTTTCCCAGCTTTTCTCATTTTAAAGTTTTATAAATAAATATTAAAAAATATTAAAAATTGGCTACTCAGCTAATCGTCCAGGTGAAGCTTTCTGGTCTTCAGTAGCACTTCATTTCTCAACCGAGAATCTGAAATTGGTTGAAAGCCATTGGGTGGTACCGTGGCAAAGTGGTTAGCACTGCTGCCTCACAGCGCCAGGGACCCGAATTCAATTACTGCCTCAGGCAACTGTTTGTGTGGAGTTTGCAAATTCTCCGCGGGTTTCCTGCGGGTGCTCCGGTTTCCTCGCACAGTCCAAAAATGCGCCGGTTAGCTGAATTGGCCATGCTCAATTGTGCAGAGCGAAGGGGTAAATGTAGACAAATGGATCTGGATGGGTTGCTCTTTGGGGGGTTGGTGTGGACTTGTTGGGCCAAAGGGCCTGTTTCCACACTGTAAGTAATCTGTATCTAAATAATCTAAGGTGTTGTTCGAAGTACTTGAAACAATCGCCATAAACACCCCATGGAAAATTCGAAAGGAAAAATCAAACCCAGTTTCTTCCAGGAGAGATATCAGAGAGAGGGGGCGGGGGTATCAGCATGGAACTTCTTCTTTGGCCTGATAGCTTCACAACTGGCTGCCTGCTTTCAGTAAACAGCCAGTCTGTGAAAAATCAGTCCAAACAAATCAAAGCAGAGGGTCTGCGCTGGGAGAACTGGCCACTCAACTTTCATAAGAACAGAAGGACGAGGATCAGGAGTAGGCCATCTGGTCCTTCTAACCCGCTCAGCCATTCTGTAACATCAAGGCTGATCGACTCGTGGACTCATGTCCACTTACCCGCACTCTGACCGTATCCGTTATTTACTTGATTGTTCAAAACATATCTATCTCAGCTCGAAAAACATTTACTGAAGTAGCGTCAACTATTTCACTGGGCAGGGAATTCCATAGAATTACAAGTCTCTGGGTGAAAAGGTTCTTTCTCAATTCAATCCTGAATCTGCTCCCTCTAATATTGAGGTTATTCCATCTTGTCCTAGCTTCACCTGTCAGTGGAACAATCCTCTCTACTTTTTTCTGACCTCTTCCCTTCATAATATTGTTTATGTTTCTATAAGATCCTCCCCTCATTCTTCTAAATTCCAATGAATATAATGCTGATCTACTCTGTCTCTGCTCATAAGACAACCCCCTCAACTTCAGATTCACCAGAGTGAATCTCCTCTGCATAACCTCCGCTGCCAGTACATTGCTTTGCAAGTAAGGAGGCCAAAACTGCTCACAATACTCCAGGTATGACCTCACCAGCACCCTGTACAGCTGTAACATAACCTTCTTGCTTTTAAATTCAACCCCTTTTGCAATGAAGAACAAAATACCATTTACGTTCCTAATTATTTTATGTACCTGCAGATCAACCTTCTGTGATTCATGCACAAGGACAGCCAGGTCCCTCTGCACAGCAGCATGCTGTAACATTTTTACAATTCAAGTAATAATCCTTTTTACTGGTACTCCTAATAAAATAGATTACTTCATATTTATTAACATTGTATTCCATCTGCCAGACCTATACCCATTCATGCAATGTAACTATTTTCCTCTGCAAAGTTTCACAGTACTCTCAAACTTTGCTCTGCCACTCATCTTCGTGCCATCTGCAAACTTTGTCCAACTACGCATGCTCCCAACTCCACATCATCTTTATAAATTGTGAATAATTCCAACCCAACACTGATCCCTGAGGCACACCACTCAGCACTGATTGCCAGCCAGGATAGCACTCATTTATACCCACTCTTTGCTTCCCGTTAGTCAACCAATCTTTTATCCATGCCAATACTTCAGCCGTAGCGCCATCCATCTTGATCTTATGCAGCAGCCTACTATGTGGCACCCTGTCAAAGCCTTTTTGAAACCTAGATACACCAGATCCACTGCTGCCTCGTTGTCTATCTTGCTCGTAATGTCTTCGTAGATTTCCAAAAGATTGTTAAGCATGATCTGCCCTTCATGCATCCTTGCTACATCTGTGCAATGGGCCGTTTTCTATCAAAATGCCTTGCTATTTCTTCCTTGATAATATTGTCAAGGCATCTTCCCCACTACTCAGATGAAGCTAACTGGTTTATAATTCCCCAACTTTTATCTACCTGCCTTTTTAAACAATGGCGTTCCATTTGCTGTTTTCCAATCTGCTGGGACGACCCCAGAGTTCAGCAAATTGTAGAAAATTACCACAAGTGCACTTGTTATTTCTCCTGCTATCTTTTTAGTACCCTGGGATACATTACATCACGGCCAGGGGATTCGTCTAACCTTATCTCCATTACTCGATTAGCTTGCCCAATGCTACCTCCTCTGTAATAATGATTGTTCACAAGTCCTCACCTACCTTCATCTCTTTGGTAAAAACAAGGACAGCAGATGCTGGAAACCAGATTCTAGAGTGGTGCTGGTAAAGCACAACAGTTCAGAGCATTCCTGATGAAAGGCTTTTGCTCGAAACGTCGATTTTTCTGCTCCTCAGATGCTGCCCGAACTGCTGTGCTTTACCAACACCACTCTAATCTAGAATCTTAATCTCTTCGTCGATCACTGGCATGTTATTAGTGTTGTTCGCTATGAAGACTGATACAAAATACCTGTTCAATGCCTCAGCCATTTCATCATATCCTGTAACTAAATGCTCCTTCTTATCCTCTCAAGGACCAACATTGAAGTTAGCCACTCATTTTAATTTTATATATTTAGGGAATCATCTGCTATCTGTCTTCATATTCTGTACTAGTTTTTTTTTCGTGTTCTATCTTACTTTTCTTTATAGCTTTTTTCGTGGCTTTCTGTTGATCTTTAATCTTTTCCCAATCTTCTAGGTTCCTGCTGTTCTTGACCACTTTGCATTCCATCTCTATCAATTTCATAGCCTTGCGTATTTGCTTAGACACCCACGGCAGACTGCCCCTTTTCTGAGAGTCTTTCCTTTTCACTGAATATACTTTTACTTAGGACTTGGAAAAAATCCTTTGAAAATCCTCCACTGCTCGTCAACTCTCACCATAAGGTATTTGTTTCCAGTTGACTTTTGCCAAGTCCTCCCTCCATTCTGTTGTAGTCTCCTTCGTTTTAGCACAGGACCCTGGTATTAAATTTTATCTTCACTCTCCATCTGTGTTTTAAATTCAACCATACTGTCATCATTCCTTCCAAGTTGATTCCTAACTAAGAGTTCATTAATTATTCCTGTCTCATTACACAGGACCGGATCCAGCATAGCTCGCTCCTCATTGTACGTGTTTTAATTTTCAACTTGAAAGCATTCCCAAGTTGTCAAACCCAGACTCTTTGGATTCGCTGCTTTTCAGACTGCTATGAAAGAAAAACAAAGACAGCATAACCTTGTTAAAGGAGTAGCATTGTCACAACACTACACTTGGGACATCATCAAAAATGTTTCTGAAAATTCAAATTCACTGCATCTATTGCTTCGCCATAATTTATTTCGCAGTCGGAATCTTCAATATTATTCTCCATTAATAATTTGGTATTGACTTGATCCATGTTCATTACTTTCAAATTAACATAATTCTCAAAGTTCCCTGGCAAAGCGTTCTTTCTAATAGACTCTTCTATTGTCCTGATTGCTTCTCTGGTACTAAGCAGACGGTAATTTCCTGCTGTCTCCCTGCCTCCTTTAGAAATATTGGGATTCCATTTGCTGCTCTCAAATCTGTCAATTCAATCACCTGGAATTTGGAACACGGAAAGCAGAGTATCCATTATTCCCATGGCCACCTTCTTTAGGAATCAGAGATATAGATTATCATTCCATGGGGATTTATCAGATTTCAGTACAAATACTTTCTCCAAAACTGCTTAGTTAGTGATTGATTGTATTTCCTTTCTTTCTCAGTAGACTTCAAATTGTTTGGAAGCATTTTTTTTAATATCCTATCATGAAGGCAGAACTGAAGTAAATGCTTCATAGTCTGCCATTTTCCTCTTCTCCATTCGTTGGTTTTGGACTGTAAGGAAGCTACAATTATCTTCTCCAACATTTCACCTTGGTATATTGTACGTTGAGAAGATTTTACATTTCACGCTTGTTAATGTACTCTTCCAAAGTCCATTAGTTGCTGTCTTAAGCTGTTCAATGATTGACCTTCCACAGACATACAATCACAGAAGCATAGACTCTGTACCATCAAAAATACAGCACGATTTATATTATTCCAAATTTCCTACATCAGTCCCGTAGCCATGAATGGTATGACACTTCAAGTGCTCGTCCAAATAATTTTTAATGGTTGTGAGATTACCCGTGATAACTGCCCCACCTTCGGAAGTCCATTCCAGATTCCATGACCCTCTGGGTGAAAAACAATCCCCGAATCATCTCTAAACCTCAAATCCTTCCCTTTAAACGTGTGCTCCCCTGTTCTTGGCCATTTGACTAAAAGGAACAGCTACTGTCTATCTACCCTGTCCATGTCCCTCTAATCTTATCCTTCTGAATCACGTCCCCCTCAGCCTTCTCTCATTCAAACTGAACAATCCGAGCTTATTCAGCCTCTCTCCATAGCTGACATGCTCCATCATTGGAAACATCCAGGTGAATCTCTGCACCCCCTCCAGAATAATCACATCCTTCCTGTAATGTGGCTCCCAGAACTCCACATAGTATTCCATATTGGCCTCAACAAAGTGCTACATCGATCTTGTAATCTATGCCTCGATGAGTAAAGGTTATGCCTACTGCTTCCATTGACTTCTTACGTAACCTTTTATTCTCCCACGTCACATTCAAGAATGTGTGTAAAAGCTCCCTATGATCTTTCTTGTGTGCTACAATTCATTGCGTATTCCCCATTTAGTTCCTTCTGCCAAAGTGCATCACCTCAGTTATCAGACTTACATTCCATCTGCCATTGATCCACCCATCTGACCATTCCATCTGTATCTTACTGTCACATAAGACCTTCCTCCTCACTGCCAATCACCCGGTCAATCTTTGTATCAAACACAGACTTACTTATCACACTCCCACTCCCCCTCTACATCCACACCTGCACCATTTATGAATACCACAAGTAATAATGGACACAGCACTGATCACTCTGGTATACCGGGGACACCGGTCTCCAGTAACACAAACAGCCTTCTAACACCACCTGTCTTGTGCAAAATTTTCTTTAACACTGATCTGAAACACACTGGTGTATAGTTCCCTGTTCTATCTCTACAACCCTTCCTATAAAGGGTGTTCTCCAGTCCTCGGACACCTCACCTGTGACCAGATTCTATTTAAAAATTTGCATCAGCGCCTTTCATCCCTTGTCTCCAACAGCAGCCTGAGATGTAACTGATCTGGACTTGGGGATTGGTCCAATTTTATACCAGTCCATCTTCTTGAGTTCTGTATCTGCCTCCTCCTTTTCCCAAGTAAAACAGACGTGAAATTCTCATATAACAATCAATCAGCGTCTCCAGTTTCAAACACAAATTTCCACCTTGATCTCAGACCAAGTCTCCTCAGCAGTCCATTGTGCCATCTGAGGAATTAATCTGGAGAAAGCCCATTCAATATATGTGATCAGTTTATTTTACTTAGATCACGACATCAAAATTGTACAGGTACAGTCTCCTCAAATCTCTGTGTTACTCGTGCAGAATGTCTTTACTTCTAGTAGGAGCAAATCACTGCAGAAGCAAAATCTGCACTGAGACCAACACATGCTTTAGATCACAGTGAGTCAGACAGCGTCCGCAAAGAGAGATTAAGTTAACACTTTGAGTCTAGTTGATTCTTCATCTGTATTCGGATTCCATTTAAATGAAGGCGTTTAAAGGGAGACAGCACTGAAACCTGTGGCACACCAGCGTACTCCGGGCTGCAGTCACACAAACAACCTTCTACCACCACCTATGTTCTCCAATAGTTTCTCCAGTGCTTACCTTCCCCTGTTTGCATATGTTCCTTCCAATACACTTTGCTTTAATGTTTTCTGCTAACTTACTGCGTGTGCTGATTAAAACTCGTCCTGAATATCTGACTGTACCATATTCACTGATTTGCCATTATTTACAAATACAAGAGATATCTTCAAGAAAAACTTTGTAAATTGTAACTTCCCTTTCATAAGTGCAGAACAATTCACTTGAAATTTGCTATTACTTTCTCAGTGTCCAAAAAGATCTTCGTTACAAAAGGTTGAAACAGATTCCCTACTGCGGATAACAACTAACTGGCTTGTAGTCCTTCACTCTCCCACTCCTTCCCTTCGTTAATCATTTGAATGCATTTATAACCGTCTGAAGTGAATACAGAAAAGTACAGTTGTCCCTATTGTAATCAACATGTGTATTGCTGTTTTCTCTGAAATTTCAGTTTGAATTATATCCCGTCTGTCAGACTGATCAATCCTCATCCCAGTTCTGTTTCCAAATACAACTTCATAACTGTATATGAATTATTTTAGTCTTTAGTTACAAAGATCCCGTGGTGACCTGGTATTTCTGGGAGATTTTCTGGAAGTCATCTTTGAAGACAGATGCAATTAACTGTTTCGTCTCCTTGTCATTTTTCTGTTCTCTACAATAAATTATTGTATCCAGACATACGCTGTGTCACATTTGATCTTGATTTCATTTTCCTTTCAAGTACCAACAGACGCTTTTCGCCAGCATTTACAATTAACAAAGAAAATCACAGAACAGGAACAGGCCCTTCAGTCCTCCAAGCCTGTGTCGATCCAGATCCTCGATCGAAATCTGTCGCCTATTTTCTAAGGATCTGGATACCTCTGCTTCCTCATATTAAATGACGCTATCGTCCCCACCTCTACTACCTCAGCTGGCAACGCATTCCAGCCACTCACCACCCTCTGCGCAAAGAACTTTTCGAGCATATCTCCAATAAAGGTTTCCCCTTTCATCTTGAATTCTTGAGCCCTAGTAACTGAGTCCCCCACTCTGGGAATAAGCTTCTTGCTATCCACCCTGTTTACATCTCTCAAGATTCTGTAGACCTCAATCAAGTCCTCCCACAACCTTCATCTTTCTAATGAAATTAATCCTAATTTACCAAATTTCTCTTTATATGTCGTTCTCACCATAATAGGCAACATTCTGGTGAAAATCTTCTGCCCTCTTTCCAAAGCATCCAGAACCTTTCAGTAATGTGGCAACGAGAACTGTCTGCAGTATTCCGAATGTGACCGAACCAAAGTCCTATACAACTGTAATACGGCCTACCTACACTTGTACGCAATAGATTCCAACAGATTCCCTCCTGTTCGTGACGGGTTAACTGGTCTGTGGTTCTCCACTTCTTAAATTGTTAGATTGCAGGAAGGAAGTGTGCTGTATGCCTTCTTGATCATTCTATCGACCTGCCACTTTCAGCGAACAATGGACCTGAACACCCAGATCTCTCTGCACATCAATTTTCCCCAGGGCTTTTTCCAGTTACTGCACAATTAGTTCTCGAATTGGATCTTCCAAAATGCATCACCTCACATCTTCCTTTTCGCCACCCAACTCTCCAATCTATTTACATTCAGCTGTGTTCTCTGACAGTCCACTCAACTTTCTGCTACTCTACCAATCTTAGTGTCATCTGCAAACTTGCTAATCAGACCACCTATACCTTCCTTCAGATCATGTAGTATATCACAACAAACAGTGGTCCCAGCACGGATCCTGTGAAACACCACACAGAACAATTGTCCATTTTGAGAAACTCCCTTCCATTACGACACTCTGTTTCCTGTTGCCCAGCCAGTTCTCTAATCCATCTAGCTAGTACACCATGGACTTCTGCGACTTCACCTTCTCCATCAGTCTATCTCATCAAACGCCTTACTGAATTCCATGTACATGACATCTACATCCCTTTCTCCACTATCAACTTTTTCATTCCTCAAAGAATTATATTACGTTTGCTAAGATGTGACCTTCCCTGCATCAACCATGGAAGGTCTTGTGTGGAGTCCGACTTTTTTCACCCTGGAGTCATACTGGTTTTATTTCCACTGCAAGACTTTATAAAATGCCACATGATTGGCTGCGTACAAATTGAATGTTGTTTTGAACAAAATACAATCTATCCACCAAATATAAAACTGCAAACGCAAATTAGCCCCCCAGATTTATAGGTGTGTCTGTGCGAGAGATGCGGAGTGTGTATGTGGCGGGGGGTGGGGGGAGGATGGAGGTGGCATGCGAGTGAGAGAGAGAGGGTGTGTATGTTTCTTTCCATGTGTGTGAGCGAAAGAGGGTGTGTGTGCGTGTATGTTTAAGGATGAGAGTGAGAGTCTGTGCTACTTTAAGACCAGACAGATTTAGCAGATCCCTTTCCCCACACACACCCAGTCCGTGGTTTCAGAGCGTCCATGCTCTGCAGCCTCTGCTCCATTTGTTGTTCATGTTACAGACACTGATGCTATAACTACAGTCCCAATGCTCCATCCAGAGTTGGGTCACCAAATCCTCAGGTCTCCATGAACGTCTGAGGTAGCTCACAGCACAACATCCAGCAAACCATCCCCATCCCCATCCCCTCCACTAACTTTTCAATAACAGGAGACAATCAGACTTTCCTCCACTAAAAGTGAGATATCTACTCCTTTATAATTATACTTCAGGGTCCTCCTCTTGTTCCTGACCACGTGATCAGCTGAGAGGGACAAACACAGGCGTTCAGTAGACAGGCACAGACCAAATTTTAAAGACATGAGTCAAAGATGCTGAAACTCCCTGTCCAACATGGAGCACAACTTGGTACGCACTGGGAAGTGAGTAATAACCCGAAACACAACCCCCTGTCTATGGAGCACCACATGGGACACACCAGCAAGTGAACAACAGCCCAGCACACACACCGCTGTCTAACATGGAGCACGACGTGGGGCACACCGGGAAGTGAACAGCTGCCCTGAATACACACGCACCTCTTCATGAAGCACCTTAAGGCACACACCAGGAAGTGAACAACAGCACAGCACACCCTCCCCTGTCCATGGAGTAACACATGGGACACAACGGGAAGTGAACAATAGCCTGACACACACCATTACATTATTTCTGAAATTCATGATGCCAGCATTCGATACAATACACAACGAAAAACCAAGGCCAGGGAAAGAATCAGATGGACAGAGACATTCACATTAAAGATAGAAACGGAAGTTGTAATATTTTGTTAAGGCAAATTGTGTTAGCACTTATAGGTAGCATCCTGGGAAGTGTTTTCAAACACAGACAGGTACATACAAATTAAAGAAGCCCTGCAGTGTGGAACCAGGCCATTTGGCCCACCGAGCCCACAATGACCCTCCTGATAACATCCCGAGCAACAAACTGAAACGTTACCCCGGTAACTCTAAATTTTCCACAGACAATCCAACGAACCTGCACATCCCTGGATACAGTGGAACAATTTATTGAGGTCACTGAATCTAACCTGGACATTTTTGGCTGTGAGAGGAAAACCAAACACCCAGAGGAAACTCACGCACACACAAGGACAGCGTGCAAACACCACACAGAATTTCACCAAAGGGTGGAATCGAACACAGGTAATTGATGCTGTAAGGCCGTATTGCTATCCACTGTGACACTCAATGACCAGCTGCGCGAGAAACTGCATCCTCCCACTTTCTCTGAATCTGTCACATCTGTTCAAATGATGCCGAATTCCAATGTGGTGCTTCCAACAAGCCTTCCTTTACCTCCACAGGGCCTTAAGCTGTGACTGACACACTGCCTGATCTTTGCCCTCACCCCTTCCCCTCTTCCCAGATCAAGTTGTTCATTAATACTGCAACATGCAAGATAATTGCTGATCTAAAATAAAACAAAGAGCTGCATATACTAGAGATCAAACACAAAAGCTGTTCTGATGAAGAAATCCCAAATTAAAAATGTTGACTCACTCTCTTCCTACAGAGGATTAGGAAAAAGTGAATTCTGAAGTAAATTCATGATGAAAGGCTGATGACCGAAACATAGACTTTCCTGCTCCTTGGATGTGCCCTAACCTGCTATGCTATTCGAGGGTCAAACTTCCGACTTTCTTCCTTCAAATAGTACCAGACCCGTCGGGTTTTGCCTGCAAACGCTTGTATATCTAATCTCCTGTTTAGAACGTACATTTTTTCCCTGCAGTATTGACTTCCATACACATCTCCCACCAGTATTTGCTTGTACTTCTTGTTTATAATCTCTAGTCAAAATGTTTCTGTGTAATCTGATTGCTGGGGTGAGATGAATGGTAGATTCAGCGAGATCTTTCCTGAAGCCTTCCTTGACATCACAAAACCTCGCTGCACTTTGTTCGAACAATATATGAATTGGAAAGACAGAGAAGAATATGGGCCAAGTGCAGGGAATTGCGGTTAATGCGGACGGACATTTTGGTTGGTATGGACCAGTTTTGGCTGAAGGTCCTGTCTCCGTGCATGACTGTAAATGAAAGTGGTTTTGGGTATAGACAGAGAGGGTGAGATTGAGCAACAATATCATGGAAGGATGTGCTCACATGTTTCAGAATGCTGAGATATAGACATTTCGATAGCATCCAGTAAAATACGCCAGTATTACCAGGAATGATGGTGAACAGAATATAGGTGTGAGTTCAGATGATGGAGAGTTTTGGATGAGGATTTGTTCTGCAGCTCTGTAAATGTGAATGGGGTCAGCAGAGTGTTCAACTTATCCGTCTGAATCTAACAATAATTTATCTTTGAGTGATTTCCATTGAATGTGACAGGGGGATTCTTTGCACGAGGCCAAACTAGTTTTCTGGTGCTATCTTACCGAACTCACCTCATTAACTACCCACCCTAACCCATGGTGTCACTCTCATTCAATGTTAACCCGATTCTTCCACCCACTTTGGCTGGAGGTACCCACTATCTCCCAGATGCCACTGGATATTCCATTATTGCTGGCACTCGTGCCATCTTTAAAAGGACAATGGGCACTCGATTGAGCTTTCCTCAGTTTGGAGCTGTCATGTACGTTTTACCCAGAGCATAGCAGATAAGGGTCAATTACCCGACGTTTTGGCAACAGAGTCACAGATATCCTGGCGGATGGTTTAGTACATCTCTTCCCTAGTACCACCAGACCCACCAAGCATGATCTGAGCTCACCACCCAGCTCAGTGCAGTATCTGAGATCAGTAGCAATGACCAGCACTTCAGGACAAACATCGATAACATTCCCAACTCTGTGAGGATAAGGGGCATCGTATGCTGTTGGTCCCTCACACTCAATGTATGTCTGTTCCAGCACCGACATCCGAACAAGGCTCATGCTCCACCACTCTCACTCTTGCATACAGCACGCCCCCGCCCCCCCCCCCACCCCCCGTGTCTCTTTCCTTTGTAATATCTCCACAGATTGTAGAATTCTCCAGAGAATGTTGATTATGGAATGTTCTAGATAATATTCCAAATAATTCCCAGTTTCAGGAAAATGACAGTGCCCCAGTGTGTAAAACATGAGGTGAAGGAACAGTTTTTTTTAAAATCATATGCAATTAAAATTCACATTGAGTCCATTTCGCCCTTCAAATGTGCTGTACCGTTTAATAAGATCGGGTATGATCTGACTGTCTCCTGAGCTTCACGTTGCAGGAACTTTCAATCATTCAGCCCCCTGGTTTCCTGTCACAACCAGACGACACTCACGCACTTTCTACCCTGGGTTTCTTCAAGCATGTGTTCGGGAGGCATTTCCCATGGGGACCAACCCTCCAAAAAATATGCTCCATCAGCTTTTTACTTTCATACAATGGTTAGCATGCTTCACACAGACCAATCAAAAATGTATTCATATTTTATAGTTATCGACATCCAATCACAATTAGTAATTCCGGTTATTTCACTTGGTTCAACTTATTCAACCAAAGATAGCATCCAATCAACTCTCTCGTTATAACGTACAATTTCCAGCGGAGATTTTTCCTCCTCAGCAACTATCTTGACCGTTATCTGAATTGTACCTTTTTTTTTCCTTCTTATCAAAGTTTATATTTTACATTGACTTTGGCTATTTCTATTTATAGCAGTTACACAGTCTCGCAATCTGTTGGCTGGATGGATGGCTTGTGATGCAGAGGAAAGCCAACAGCGCATGTTCAGTTCCCCACACAGACAGAGGTTGCTCCGAAGGGCACACCCTCTCAACATCATCCTGTCACCCGAGGTGTGATGACCCTTAAGATAAATCATAATTTGTATTCTATCCATGTTAACATTTTAATTTTTTTCAAAAATATTTTTATTCAGAGAAAATTAGTTTAATGCTTCAATGAACAAATCAGTCCCCAACTCAAAAAGCAATGCAAATTGAACACAATTACACCCATGGGCATGTATATAAGAAAAGGTAAATCAACGGGCCGAAGAAAAATAAAAAATAAAAAACGAATACTGGAACTCATTATAACAAAACTATAGCTCTCAACCTTCAAGAGCGTTAATTAATACACGTTCATTTGTTCGTAATTCTTCCTCTCTGGACATTAGATTCATTAGTCAATTTCGTCATAGCTATATTAGCCTGTACCTTGGTAATTCAAAAAGGGCTGTCATGTCGAATAAAAATCCTCTATTGTATGGTGCAAAATACCTTTTAAAAAGTCCAAAGGGCTATGCTCCATGACAAGGTTACGACAAACCAATAGACCCACGGGGTTTTCAGACACCCAACTGAACAGAACTTTTTTTTTTCTGAACTCAGAGAGTGAGGGTATTGAAGTATTTTTTCCTATGCACATCTGAGTAAGGTAGACTGGGCAGGCCCAGGAAAAGGGAAACCTGAACCATCTCCAATTCTGTCCGCAAGATCCTCTCCATCCCAGCGAACACACCGCTCCTATAGCGCCGGTGGATGGTCAACAAGCAATGAGTAAGAGTGTCCATAGTCATTTTGTATTTAAGACATACTCCCACTTGAATTTTGAGAGAGTGTCTGGGGCCAGATAGACTCTATGATGAATCTTCAACTTCAGGGCAAATGTCTTCTTACAGATTGAAATACTTCTTGTATTTTCACAAATATCCTCCCCTGTGTCCGAAGAGATCTGAACCCCCAAAATTGTTTGCAGACCTCATAAAGGCACAAAGTCTCGTCTAAGGGGTCACTCTGCAACAAATGATAAAGGGTACTGACAGAGAGTGTGTTCTTAGCAATAAGCACCCTCTTTTCTGTATCGGATCTGTACGGGTCTATTAAAAGCGTGGTTCTTTTCTGAATAACATCTCTGATCTGATAAAAAGAAAACAGAACAGATCTCTACTCGGTAGTCATTAGTTACGACTTATTTTGATCAAAGGACATCATTGTTTCTCCCTCAGATAAATCATCCAAGCAAGATAAACCAACTGGTTGTCCATAGTTTAAACATGGAATCCAGTATTCCCCGTCGGAAACATGGTACACCACGTTTTGGGGTAAGAAATGGGGTTTGGCTATATTGCCCTCGATCGGACACATTACAGTCCCTACTTTAAAATTATTGATATTTATTGGGAAATGGTAATACTTCGTAACTGTCCTCATTTTGTCTATGAGGAGCAGACTACTAAGGGAGTACTTTGCCTTGACAATGGAAGGATAAATAGTTTCCATCCTCAATGTGAGGGACTCAGACAGAATTTTGAAATCAATATTTCGAAGTGAGATAGGCCGATAGGAAGCACAATCTTTCGGTGTCTTCCTTTTCTTCAGAATAAGAGAGATATGAGCCTCTCTTAAGGATAGTGGGATGCAGTCGTGACTGTGTGAGTGACGAACATAGTAAGCATCGGCTCTGACAACAGGTTTATAAATTCCTCATAAAACACACGTGGACATCTGTCAGGACCGGGCGCCTTTCCGCCTGGAAGCTGCTTTACACCCTCCAGCACTGACAGTGGTGAATGAAGGCAAGACGCTTATTCGGGGGTTACCCCTGGAAGGTCCAAGTTCTTGAAGAAAGATTCCAGCTTAATCCATCTATCCTCATAATGCTCAAACTGATATAATTCAGAGTAAAATCTCCGAAATGCTGTTTTAATTTTTATGGGATCGCAGGAAAGGGTCCCAGTACCTTCCCTAATTGAGGTAATGGCATTGGGGCTCTCTTTTTCATCGCAAGATAGGCTAACTTCTTGCCCGGTTTTGTTTTGCAAAAGTAAGTTCGTGCTTGGCTGTCTGTGCGAGCATGGAATTCACAGCAAACCGAAGCGTTGTGATCCTCTACAGCCGAGCCACCGAGGGTCTATCACAGTGTGCCCTCTCGGCTGCCTTCAACAGTGCCTGGAGCAAGCGCTCCTGCTCCAGCTTCTGCCGCATCCTAAGGAATTGTTCCTTTGGCATAAGCCTTAGCAATTCCCATAGAATGGGTGTGTTACTGGTTGAATCTGAATTAATGGCTAAGAAAGATCTGAATTCATTACAGAAATACTCAATGTACTTAATATCCTTAAGAATAAAGGGATTAGCCAGTGTCTTGAACCTGCTATATTTCCCTTGATCTTAACCAATAAGTATGCAGCTGCATGGTCAGAAATGGTAATATTCCCAATTGTCCAGAACACCACTGAATTGAAGATTGCTGCAAGGTGAGGAAGACATCAATACTAGTGTGGCATTTCTACGGGTTAAAGAAGAAAATAAAATCCCTGTTTATGAGGTGGATCTGCCTCCATACATCCACCAGCCCCAGTTCCACACAAAAATCCACTAATTGCTTAGATTGGAAAGATGGTGCTTGGAGCCTTTGGGCATACTGTCCACTGTGGGTGCAAAAGACAATTGAAGTCTCCTCCTACGATAATGTGCGACGAAGAAAGGTTACTTAATTTGGAAAAAGCATCTATCAGGAATTTCCGGCAGTGAACCGGGGGCAATAAACATTCAAACTATTGCTTTGTTCCCCATATATCTTTGAGGGTTATAATCCTCCCGTGGGTATCTAATACAATCTACTAATTTAAATGAAAGATTCTTCCTCACCAGTATGGTTTCTCTCTTATTCCTAGTGTTAAAAGATGAGAAATAAACCCGATCAAACCCACCTTGCTGTAATGTCAAATGTTCCTTGTCATCAAAGTGCATCTCTGCAATACGACAATATCCACCCTCTCCTTTTTCTTAACTGGCGAATGGCTCCCCTTAATGTTCTAGATACACCATTTAAGCTCGACATTTGCCATTATACACTGAAACAATATTTGAAATCCAGAGAGGAAGAACTCGAATTACAAATCGCTGAGCACCAATGAAAACCGAATCATAGAGCCTAAAAAAACATACAACCTAAAGCTACTACAACTAATAAGCTCTCAAAACGTTCCAAAACTAAATACATACAAATACAAAAAAAGATACAAAGTGCCAATGGCACTCAGGAGGGGCATTTACCCCCCGTCGACTGGGAGCATTTTCACGTCACAAATCTCTATCTTCTGCCCCATTATCAATACTGCATCCAGGGTAATTAATCACAAACATCGGGACTGAACTGCCCTTAGGTAGGCATTCAGTCATCACGATCACCTTCATAACTCCGTCCAGCTTGAGCCCAACCCAACACACAAACTAAGCAAGAGAAAAACGAGCATTAATACTAATGAAGGAGTTAAAAGTATGTACTCTATCCAGGCCGGTCTATAATTTAACACTGCTTAATACCAGAAACTGCCATCAAACTTTCTTTTAAAAAAGAGAAACAAGGCTATCGCTTTCCATTAACGCATCCAGCCTACTTTAAAGTGCCCACAAAGTTTTCACAACCTCTGGAGAGTTAGTGGATCTATTGAAAGATCCACTAGTGCATACGGAGCATCGCTGAGTTCATTAAGGAATACTGAATCTCAAGTTCCCTTCATCTTCTCTTGTTATCATCGAAAGATTTTATTTTCTGAATCACTGCCGCTGAAAAGACCTGGAAGAACATAATCCTGGAGCCCTCTTCGGGTCTCTTCCCTGTGTTCTGGAGGCTTCCCTAAGTCTTTGTTTGTCCTTGCAACAATGTAATAGCACAAGGACAGGGTGAGGGCGTTGGTCGGAGTATGACCTGCGCACCGTAACCCGATGAACTGTCTCACTCTTCACCCGTCCCTCTTCAGCTTTGTTGTGAAGGAATCTTTGCAGCCAGTTCTCGCAAAAAAAACTCACTGACTGATCACCCTATGTCCGGTCCACCAGACCGATTATGTGAACATTCTTCATCCTGTCCCTGTTCTCGAGGACGTCACCTTGTTCAGCTAAGTTACGGACCTGTTTTTCAAGGGTGAGGATCCGCTCCTTACAGGAGTTGATCACAGTCTCTGCCCCTACAGTTTGGCTCTCGACCTCATCCGTTCTGTTTCCAAGGCTTTCAAGTTGATGTTCATTGTTTTTGGAGCACTGCTGAGAGTGGTTCTATCCTCCCGCTGAATTTGTCTTCAATCATGGTTTCAGTCATTTCCCGTAACTTGGTGAACTCGGTGCCCAAGTCCTGATGAGTAACTCGGTCCATTGAACGAGCAGAGGGTGTTACAGGTGCGGCCACAGACATACTGAAAGCTTCTGACGGGTGCGCTGCGTGTTGGGACTTACTCGATCCTTTCCCATATTTTGTCATTTTCACTTGACAAAATGGCATTAGTGAGGATTCTGTAGCTCTTGTAGTGTTCAATTGTAAGTAAATGACTGTGGTGGGATGGGTAGAGCATTATTGTGGTACAGAGATCAGCAAAGCTGACCTTTCAGATCGCTGCCATTTTGTTTTCCCGGTAAAACCTTATTGATGTTATCATTTCATTTAATCCCTAGATATTCTGAAGCCGTGTCATTTAGTACCACTGTCTACATTTTCCCAACACTGCACATTGCTGCACACTCATCGAGAATCCTTGACTCCTTTGTGATTCATGAACCTTGCCTCAAAAATACTCAATATCTCTGCCTCGAATGGTCTGCAGGGAAGAGTGTTCCAAAGACTCACTACACCCTGAGAAAACAAAAATAAACTGACTAATCGGTAATTTAGCATGGCCAATCAAACTAAGCTGCACATCTTTGAACTGTGGGAGGAAACTGGAGAACTGGGAAGAAACCCACACAGACACGGGAAGAATGTTCAAACTCCACATAGAGTGTTGGACGAGGTTGGAATTGAGCTGAGCTCCTTGCTGATATGACGTAGCAGTGTTTACCACAAATCTATCACGCTGCTCCGTTAGCCCTATTAGTTACCTGCGGCTGACGAAAGAAATCTGCCTGACTTGTTCCTATCACTGAACCTGACCCCGTCTGAGACCTTTATCATCGGTCATATCACCGACCCGGTTACATTTAAAATTTGTTGTGAACAGTGGAGTAGTGGGACGAGAAAAGGAAACAGTGACACCCTCCAACATCAGTCAGAACCGGAGTGAGGAAAAATTCACAAAGTCGGATTTCACTCAAGTGGATATTCCCCTTCCCAGAAGTTTGGGATGGCTGAATCATTATATTATATCGAGGCTGGCTTTGTCTGATTTTCCATAGACAGGTGAATCAGGGATAATGGTGCATGGAGAGAAAAGTGCAGCTGGGACCACAATGAGATGAGCCATGACCTTATTTACTGGTGGGGTAATGTCAAAGGGCCGTTCAGCCCACTCGTGTCCCTCAACCCTATGTTCTGATGTTCCATTCCTCCCTTCGGACCTGCTACAAACAGGCAGATCGAAGCCACGCTGATGGTTAGGTGTAGTTTCGGAAATGCACTTGGAAATTCTAGGCTTAGGTCATAAAGTGGCCCCCAGCCGCAATCCTTTTTTCCATGCTTCCTCACTCTGTAACTTCTGCTCTGGAATTGCTTTAAATGCAGATCCCATATCCCATCCAGGATTAACTCAGGCAAATTTTCTCCTCTCCCGAATGCAACATTGTACAACACGACTTCCAGGAAAATAACCAATCACTTTCCAAAAGCATGACATAAAAGACTAAGAAGTAGGAACATGAGACGGCTATTCGGCCCCTCAAGACTGAATTCTCATTCAATAAGAACATGGCTGATCTACTTCCGAGCTCAACTCCACTTTCCTACCCAATTCCTTGTATCCCTCCACAACTCTCTGGGTTAGGGAATTCCAGACATTCACTACCTTCTGAGAGAATGCTTCATTTTTCACCTCAGATTGAAATCAATGTTTCTTATTCGGTATCTACCACCTCGAGTTCGAGACTCAGGGGAAGCACCTTCTCAGCATCTACCTTGTCAAGCCCCTCTGTATCTTGTACATTTCAGTAATATCACCCTCATTTATTTCAACCACAATGAATAATCTCCTCACCATTTTAAATGTATTCAATAATTCAACGCTTTCATCCCAGGAAGCCGCCTCATGAACCAACCTAGTTACTTGCTGCATCAGCATGCTGACGTTACGTTTCATACTCAGGAACACTCCAATCCCTTTGTACTACTCCTTTTTTGGGAGTCCTCTTCATTAAATAGCAGCCTGCATTTTGGTTCGCAAAGTGATCCACTAACTCCAATGTATATTGCACTCAGCTCCCGCCGTCAGGCTATCAGTATAGATTGTACATAACTGATGCCATCGGCCTGATATTTGTGGTAATCCAGTAGATACACCTTTATCATAAAGATCCATTAATCCTGACACTCCGATTTCTATGTGTTAAGCAACCATTATCCCATGCAAATATATTATTCATCATACTACAAGCCTCTGTCTTGTCTCAGAACGTTTATTTTGTGATACCTTGTGAAAACTTTCTGGAAAGTCTCATGTTAACCAGTGCCTTTTATCAAATCTGCTTGTCACTTTCTCAGGAATTCCTGATGAACGGCTCCTGCCCGAAACATTGATTTTCCTGCTCCTTGGATGCTGCCTGCCTTGCTGTGCTTTTCCAGCATGACTCTAATCTTGACCTTCTCAGGGATCTCCAAAAAAGAATTTGTATGTTGTGACAGAGCAAAAATAGTTTCCCCTTCACAAAACCATGCCAACTCTGCATTAAGCTTTTCTAACTGCCCTGCAATTCCTTCCTTAATAACAAGCTCTAGCAGATTCCCACCAATAATGGTTAGGCTAAATTGTTCCTGCGTTCTGTCTCATTCCTTTCTTCAAGATAGGCACCACATTGGAGGATCTCCAGTTTCAATGGAACACTCCTGTAATCCAAAGAGTTATGAAATATTTCACACAATGTCACTAGTCACTCTGTGACTACTTCTTTTAAAATTAACTATGAATTACTGCTGACCTGCCTACCCTTATTCTTACCTGTTAGGTAAATACCTTGTACCTTTTGTTAGAGACAGTTCAATAACTTCCCTCCTGTTACCATTTTGTTTATACCATTGACATTCTTACACTACTTTCCTCATGAGGAGTGATTTAAATTACTAGTGTAAATTACCTGCCTGTTCCCTTTGGCCAGTTCTCCAGTCACACCCCCCTAATGGCTTCAATGTACTTTCCTCACTTCACTTCCCCCTCAGCTCACACACACATCTTCAAGCTTTTTTTATGTTGACAGAAAAGCTCATGATGCTTGTTTTTATATTTCTTACCAATTTATTACATCATATCTTTTCATACATTTTCGTCAATTTCTACATTCATACAGTTATATCGTGCTCAAACAAACCCTTTGGTCCAACATGTCCATGCTGACCAGGTTTTCTAAATTATAATAATCCCATCTGCTTGCACTTGGCATATATGCCTCTAAACGTTTCCCATTCATATGTTGGTCTAAATGTCTTTGAAATATGTACTTGCATCTCCCACTGTTTTTCTGGCAGTTCATTCCATACATACATCACACTCTGTGTAAAAAAAGTTGTCCCTTTGTCCCTTTCAAGTTTCCCCCCTTCAACCTTAAAGCTATGCATCTGTGTTTGAACTCCCCGATCCAACATAAAAGACCTTCGTTATTCACTCTACCCATGCCTCCCATGACATTATAAACTTCTAGAATGCCACTCCTCAAACTCATACACTCCATCTGATACTAACTTCAAGATCAAACGTTTAACGATAAGCACTGCAAATTTGAAAGAATATTAAAAATGACAGGTGTAGAAAACAGCCCAAACTTCATACTGTTAGTTTTGCTCTATGTTACAAAACTAAGGCAGCATGAAACTCTTACTCGTGCTAATAAGAGGTCAAGCATCTGAATTCCATAGTGTGAAGGCAGTGATGATGTATACTGTGAAAACGTATAGATCGAGATCTATATAATACAACATTCTCTCTCCTGTTCTCCCTATGGCCTTGTGTGGTTGTGTCATCTTTATCTTACACTCAACGAGAGAGAACCCCTTTCCCCCATTCACATCTTAATTTAAAACCATTTTGCATCATCTTCTCGTTCACCACTGCTAATAGCCCGTTTATCTTTTGCCACGCCCTCTTCTCCAAGTCACCCATCCCCCATCTCCGCAAGGGATTAAAAAGCCAACCCTTTTCAGTTCAGAACAAGTCACATTGGTCTTGTTATGCGAACTCAGTTTCTCTGTCTCTGCAGATGCTGCCAGACCTGCTGAGGTTCTTCAGAAACGAATAGGCACAGCACAAATTTTGAATGAAACAAATAACTATGGATACTGGAAATAAATATAAACTAAATGCAAAAATTGCTGAAGAAACTGCGGGCTTTGTAGAGGGCCACTGGACTCGAAAGATTAACTCTGCATTCACTACAAAAGATGCCACCAGAGCTGCTTTGTTTCTTCAGGAATTTCTGTTTTTGAACAAGTTCCAATGACGTGTTTGAAAGCTGCTCAAACGCCCTGTCCAACACGGAGCGCCCTACACTGGGAACTGAAGTGCACACATTCATTCGCTCAGAAACTGCAGAAGGCTGATATCACTGACACCACAGAGCTCTTACTCATGGTCAGGGAGAAAACCAGAGGGAAACACATTCAATTCAAACGTAGATGGCATGACGAGCAAGGAAAAGATTCAGATGAATATGTTGAAGGGTTTGAGTAATGTAACAAATTGGAAGCATGGAACCAAGGAGAACCATCAGCAGAATGAGAATATGAAAATGGAAATATTACTGCATCAGAAACCAGGTGCGGTCACTGAGTACACGGCTGATGGGTGACTGGGTCTCGATGTTAACTGGGGGACAGACAGTAGAATTGAATTGCTGATATTACAGCTCAAACTGGGCTTTCATGTGATGCTGTAGACAACAGCAGCAACAGAAGCAGGATTGTATTCAAACATAATCTGTAACATTTTTCCCAGGATATTCCATCAGTCTACCATTATCATCAAGCCGAGCAATGGTTCAGTGACGAGAGTGGGTGAACTTGCCACGGTCAGAACCATGTGTACCTAAAGCTGATCACAACCCATTACAGCTACCACACTTGAATGGTTTCATTCCAAACAGCAGAACTAACATCTGATAGAGAGGACAAAATGATCCCAAGACCAACAGATCAGATCTAAGCTCTGCAATCCTGCCACATCCAGACATAAATGTCGATGTACTATTAAAAAACTTACTGGAGGAGAGGACATCAGAAATATCCCCATCCTAAATAATGGAACAGCCCGGTACATCAGTGAAAAAGAGAAGGATTTAGTATCTTCACTATCCTCAGCCAGAGGTGTTGAAGGATTGATCCACCTCATCCTCGCCATGATATCCACAGAATCATAGATGGCGGTGTTCAACCAATTCGATTCGCTGCATGAGACATGAAGAAACCGCTGAACACAGTAGATACGACAAAGACAATGGACCCTGACACCATTCCTATAATAGATCTGAAGACTTATGCTGCACAACAACCCGTGGTCCTCGGGAAGCTGTTTCATTCCAGCTCCAACTCTGACAACTCCCTGGCAATGTGGAAATTTATCGAGGAGAAAGTGAGGACTGCAGATGCTGGAGATCAGAGCTGAAAATGTGTTGCTGGAAAAGCGCAGCAGGTCAGGCAGCATCCAAGGAGCAGGATAAGAAGGGCTCATGCATGAAACGTCAATTCTCCTGCTCCTTGGATGCTGCCTGACGAATGCATCACATTTTCAGCAACACATTTTCAGCAGTGTGGAAAATTACTCAACTATGTCTGGTCCCCTAATAGGTGAATAATTACATTCTGACCATTTACCAACCCCTCAGTCCCTTCACGATAATCAAATTGGTGGGAGTTCTTTTTGACAGAGCTGTCAAGCAGTCCAGAAATAACCCGCCCATTGTGGTTTCTGATAGGTTCCTATGTGGCGATGGTGCTGATGTGGAAATGTCACTGGATTACTAATCCAATACAGGATAATGCTCTGGCAGCTGGTGGAAGTTAAAAACAATTAATAAAATATCAAGATCTAGAATCTGGTGATTGTAACAATGACCTTGCTTACAATGTTGATTGTAAACTTCGATCTCATTCCCCAACGTACTTTCAGGAAGTGAATCTCCCGTGCTTTTCTTGTTTGGCCTAAAAGTGACTCCAGACACATAGACATGTGATAAAGTCTTCAATGGTCCCTGAAATGGCCAAGCAAGACACTCAATTGTATCACACTGCTCCGAGGTCATAAAGGAAATAAACAGACAGAATAACCGGCACCAGCCTCGATATCAGAAAAGGGAACTGGAATCACAGTCCTATTGACCCTGAAGAGTCCTCCTTCCTCACATCTGAGAGTTTGTGACAACATTTACAGAGCTTTCCCACAGGCTGCACAGAAACATCGGGAAAGGAGTAGGTCATTCAACACATTGAGCCTTCCCCATTCTACTTCATTGAGAAAATCTCCTCAAAGCAGTTTTCCCGACACAGTGTTCATATCTATTAATATGTTTAAACATTGTGAAATATAAAATAAGAACTGTTGTAGACCTTCAGTCCATCAATCTTGCTCCTCGATTCAATATACAGGCATTTCTCTGATAACGCGTGTTTATTCAACGTGATTTGACTGCAATGCGATTCGTGAATTGTGCACCTTTTCTCTATAAAGTGAGCTCCCGCTCACTGTGGCGCGATTCGTTGCCAGGCACCATCTGTACAACAAAACCCAGCTTCAGGATCCTCTGTCTGCCAAATGCACCCTCTGAGTGTTCAGCTAAAACAGGAATGTAATCCGCTCTGCAAGCTTTGAACCTGAGCTTGAAACAGGGAATTGCTCTCTCCAATTAGAAAGAACTTTATTTCAAACCGGGGGAGAATCTTCAGGAGAACTGGAATTCCATGTTGGCATCACGTGGTCAGTCAGTCCTGAGCGCTTTCTGGTGAAGAGCTTGGTGAAAGGTACAGGGATGTAGCCAGTGACTGAATTGTCATTATTAACACTCTTTCATTACAATATATGATTTAAAGGTTTAATTAGACTGTGCTAGTGTGTGTTAGACTAACTTTAATTTTTGTTTTTTACTGATATTTTGCAGTTCGCCCATTATCCTCTTTTCCCCATAGACCACATTATTAATATTGCATGATTTTCTGCAACACAGTGATGCACAGGAAAGCAGCTACCACGTTATTGGAGAACAACCTGTAATGGTATCTGATCCTCTATCTTCATACAATACCCTGCTGTCTCCCTATCCCTTTAGTTTCCAGAAATGCATATTTATATTCAGTGCCTTGGTTTCCACAGCCTTAACTGTGAGATAGTACCCCAGGTTCACCAGTATCTGAGTGCAGACATTTATTCACATCTCAATGCAGAGTGGCCTGTCTGTACATAATACTGTGGCCCCTTGTTTTGAAGTCCCAGCCAGGGGAATTCTCACCCCTGTTTCCAATCTGTCTCGCCCTAACAGAGTTTTATATGTTTCACTGAGATCGCCACTCATTTTCCTAAAGCCCATGGAATACAGGCATAGCCGCCCCAAACTCTGCTCCACAACAAGCCTATCATCCCAGAGATCAGTCTGGTTATCCTTTACTGCTCTCCCTCAATGTCAGGTTTCTCCTTTATTGGGTAAGGAGACCAAAACTGCATAACATACTGCACAATGTGCGAGATGAGGTCTCACCAAGGCCCTGCTCAGCTGCAGTAAAACACCCTTACTCCTGGATTCAAATCCCCCTGAAATGAAGGTGAATACACTATTTATCTGCCTATCTGTTTTCTGCTCCTGCAAAATTGCTTTCTGTGACCAGTGCACAGGGAGATCCAGATCCTTTTCAATGCTACACCTCCCCACTTGTTGGGTCTGTGTATACTGGTCAGCGTGCCAATGCCATTCCCAGTATTGACTTCTCGATTCAGATCTCACTGCCCTACACTGACCTCGGAGGGCTGCACAGAAGGAAACAAAAATGCAGCTTAAGTTCCTTTATAGATCAACATTTTTCAAACAATCCCTTTTCAACTGATAGGCTCCCGTTCTGTTTTTACCATCAAAGGTCACAATATCACATATCCCCCATAGACCATATCCCCCACCCCTCATTGCTCTCCATCTGCCATGTATTTACCCAGACACTCCACTTGTCGCAATCACCTTGCAGTTTTTTGGACATCCAGCGCACCCACTCACAATCCGATATTGTTTAGTGCCACCAACAAACTTGGAAATATTAAATTTGATCCACTCAACAAAATATATGTTGTGTATTGGGAATAGCTGGAGCCCAAACCCCGATCCTTGCTATATCCTCCAAGCCTTCCTTTCAAATAAACCCATTGTTTTATTCCTAGTCACTGCTTCCTGCCCGCTCTCCCATTCTAAAACCATATTAGTCCCAGTCCCAGAGGATTTGAATTTGCATAATAGGCTTTGGGCTTTATCAAAAATCTTTCTGAAAATGCAATTATATTGCATTGATTGCTTCTCCATAATTATGCTAAACGTCACTTTCTTAATTATGATTCCCATTTGATCAATCTCGGTTAACTTTATCTGTGCTCATTACTTTCAGTTCCAATACTTCCTCTAAGAGTGTTTGGTTGCAAATGTCATTCTATTCCTTTTTTCTCAACAGACTAATGTTCACTAGGATTGTTGGGAAGTTTTCTTTTTTGTTTTGTTTTCTTCTGTGAAGACATAACTAAAGTATTTGCTCCATAGTTCTGCCTTTTCCCGGTCCTCAATTCACTGCTATCAGACTGTAAGAAAGCTGCACATTTGTCCACTTAATTTTGCCACTGACATATTTTCATAAGATATTACAAGTTCAATCTTAAAACCCTTGTTAATATACTCTTCAGAAACCCATCAATTCGTATCTTAAACTACTCAATGATTGACCTTCCACAGCCATACAAACACAGAAGCACAGACTTTGTCCCATCAACAATACAGCACTGTCTACATTAGTCCCATTTTCCGACACAAGTCCCGTAGCAGTTAATCTTATGGCATTTCAAGTGCACAGCCGTGTATTTTCTAATGGTTGTGAAGTTACCATGACAACTTCTCTTAGGAAGGACATTCCTGACCCCAACACCCTCTGGATGAAAAACAAACCTCAATTCCCTTCACTTTAAAATGTGCTGCATTGTTCTTGGCCCTTTGACTAAAAAGAACAGCTGTTGTCTATCCACCCTGTCAATGTCCCTTAGAATCCTATCCTTCTGAATCACGGCCGCCTCAGCCTCCTCTGCTCCAAACTAAACAACCTGAGGTTATCCAGCCTCTCTCCATAGCTGATATGTTCCATCCCTGGGAACATCCTGGTGAATCTCCTCTGAGCCCCTTCCACTACAATCAGATCCTTCCCGTAATGTGGTTCCCAGAACTACACACAGTACTCCATCTTGGCCAAACCAAAGTTCTGCATAGCTCTTATAATCTATGCCTTGATGAATAAAGATTACGTTTACGGTCCCTTATGTTTTTTCAAAATTGTGCATTAACGCATTTAGTCATATTCAGGGAAGCGTGGAGAAACACCCTCTGAGCTTCCTCGTGTGCTGCCATTCATTGAGTACTCCATGTCCAGTTCCTTCTTCCAAACTGTATCACATCATATTTATTAAGGTTACATTCCATCTGCCATTGCTCTGCCCATCTGACCATTCCATCTGTATCTTGCTGCAACATAAGACCTTCCTCCTCACTGCCAACCACCCGGCCAATCTTTGTATCAAACACAAAATTAGTTGTCACACTCCCAGCACCCCCGCCTATATTCACAGCTGCATCATTTATGAATACCCCAAATAATAAGGATAACGATCACACAACACCAGGTTATACTAAAACCGGTTTATTTGGAGGCACTAACTTCGAAGCGCTGCTTCTTCATGAGGTGGTTGTGTGCTTTGAAAGCTCGTGCCTCTGAATAAACCTGCTGGACTATAATTTGGTGTTATGTGATTTTTAGGTTTGTTCACCCCAGTCCAACACCAGCATCTCCGAATCACAGCACTGATCCCTGTGATACACCATTGGACATCAGTCTCGAGTCCAAGGTTTCTTTGTTCAGCTACACTCCCGAGGACCTTGCCATTAAGTGTATAAGTCTGCGCTCGACTGATCTGTGTTGGGCAGGAGAGTCAATGTTTATTGGGAACAGACAGGAGACGGATGGACAGACACACTCGGATCAGCCATGAGCATTCTGAATGGTGCAGGCAAATGACCAACTGTTACCCCTACCCCGTGTGTTGTTCCCTCAATCCACCCTCGAGGCTATTACATGGTAGGGGACCACCCCATTCAATCAGACAGGATCGATACAATGAGACAGGAGGAGACCATTCTGTCACTCGAAGGAAATGCACAGCAATATAGAATGAAGTCATTCAGCTCGTTGAGTACATTACACAGCCCAGCAGGAGGCCATTCAACCCGCCTGAACGGCTACCCAGGAGCAGGGAACATTGACTCTCCTGTCCAGCAAAGATCAGTCGCTAACAGGAAATAGAGAGTAGAGACAAATGTTTACGTTCAGGCTGCAAAGCTGTAACTGATGGAGTGCCTCAGCGATCACTGTAGGGTCATCAATGATCAACAATTTGTATCCAAGATCTGGAGGAAGGGGAGGGAATTGTTTGGAGCTCAATTAGCTCGTAATCCAAGATGGTCATTTAATGTGTCATCAAATGAAGGTCGTGAGTCTGCAATGTGTAACAGACAGGGAAGGTTAGTGAGCAAACCTTCAGCAGAAATAGCATAAGGTAGGTTGTGTATTTTGGCATGAAGAATAAAACAATGGTAAACAATGTAAATGCAGAGAGCTTGCAGAACTCTGTGATTCAGGCGGTTTCCATGTTCCTGGGACATGAATCATATGAATTCAGTCTGCAGATGCAGCAAGTGATTTGGAAGGTAAGTGGAATGATGCTGTTTTTGGCAAAAGGTATCAGGGTTAATCGCAGGAATGTTTAACTGCATCGGTACGAGGGCATTGCTGTGACCACATTTGATGCACTGTGTGCTGTTTTGATCCCCGAAACTAAAATGAAAGGATTTAATTCTTTTCGAAGATTTTCAAAGAGGTTTCCCTTTACTCATTCCTAGAATGCCGGCCTTTTGTTATCGGGGATTATCAGTTTTGATCTTAGCTGAGAAATAGAATTCAACCATCCATGACGTTCTGAAGAGTGTATCAACTGGATGCACATTATCTCTTGTCAGGGAGACTAAAGCTAGAGAATAAATTTTAAGAAAAAGATGCATTTATATTAACACACATACTATGAAGACACCTCCCAATATTTACAAATTACACAGACATATGTAACCATGTCTTCAAATTATAAAGTGGGGACTTTTTTTGCGATTGAAACAAATGCACTTGCATATAATCTATAATCGGGTTTTCCAGAGAATGTTCCAGAAGAGCACACCTGGTCCAGTTTGGTGTTCAGTTGACATTATCATATGTTTCAACACAGAGAGGGAGAAAAATGTCCCCCGCCTGAGAAGCAGCAGCCTATTGATCTCTCTCTCTTACGTTGTTCCATCCGATAGCAAAGTGTGAGACCATAAAATCCCTGTGTTATCTTTACCACTTGTGAAGGATTTTTGGTGAGAATTCACTAGAATCTCTCCACTGCCTGAAACAAAGGGAATTCAGCCAAATTCAACTGTTCCAGAGTGAAACCCCACTACCAGTAACTTGTGTGAGCAGAATAACTTCAAAGGCAGAATAACGTTTGGGGCACTCTATCATTTTACCATTTGTTATGAGTCCAACGTTCTGTGTCTCACACTTTTCTAGTAAATGACCTAGTCTGAGACCTACATCATTGGTCACATCACAAAAATGGTTCCATTTAAGATTGGTGTAACCAGTGGAGGAGTGGGACTGGAAAAGGACGGAGTGACCTTCCAACATTGGTTGAAACACGAATGAGAAATTTTCAAAGGGCTGTTCAAGTGGAAATTCCCTTCCCCAGAAGTTTGTGGTGCTGGATGCTTGCATTTATTCAAAATTATATTTGGTGACATTTGACAGACAAGTGAATGCAGACAAATGGCATACAGACAGAAAAATGCTTTTGAGACCACATGCACATCACCCATGGAATTTGTGAGTGGTGAAGCGGTGACAAAGTGTCCAATAGCCCACTCCTGCCGCTCAGTCCTATGTCCCTATGTTCTATTCAGCTCCTCACAGCTCCTGATATTAGCAGATGGAGGCCACCTGCTCCAAATACCTGGTCCACCGGAACACAGGATGTCATCCTCAAGACTGTCACACACGGTTTGGTGTGGGTTGGAAAATGTTATTTGGAAAACTAGGCTGGTTTCGAAAGACAGCTCTGGTCTCTTTACATAGTATCTCCTCTCTGCAACTTGTGCTTCATTTGTTGGTCATGTTGGAGACTCAGATTCACTGTGAATACAGCCCCCATACCTCACCCTGAGATGACTCACAAAATACTTTACTCTCTGTGACTGCAACATTCAATAACAGAACGTTCAGGAAAATTACAATTATTAACTTTATAATTACAGAATATGAGAACATAAGAAGCAAGATTAGGTGACTCGGATGATCAACCTATTGTATACCATCATGGCTGACTTACTGTTATCAATAACTGGTCTTGAATGTCCAATTCTTCACACCCTTTAGCACTCTAACAGGCCAAAAAATTCATGTACCACCTCTTTGAATACTTTCCGTGCTGTAACTCCCCTCACTATCTAGCCCAGATAATTCCTGGCATTGATTACCCTCAATGAGAGGAAAACACTCCCAACACAGACACCATCATCTATTGATGTGAACAAGAGGTGAACACAGGGGCTCAGGAAAGAGTGAATGGCCTTGATGACAAGGTAGCATTTTACTGTGGATGACATCAGGACCACCTACTTATTTGAGATTAATGGGAATTAGGTATACCCACCCCACTGGTTTGGGGTCTTTCAGAGCACAAAGAAAGATGTTTATGGTCGGTGACCGACAATCCTTTCAGTCCTGGGACATCTCTGCAGGAGATCCTCAGGGTAGCTGCCTGAAAACAAACACCTTCATAAGATCAGAAGTGGGGATGGTCACTGAAGACCACCCAATGTTCAGAACAATGTGCCACACCTCAGCTCCTGAAACAGTCTGTGTCCATGTGCAGTAAGACCTGGACAGCATTCAGGTTTGTGCTGTTAAAGTGTCGGTAACATTCATGTAACAGCAAGGCCAGACACTCTACATTTCCACAGTTAAATGAAGAGCTCATTCAGCATCTCAGGCACATTAGAAACAGATATGTGGAAGCCATTCAGCCCATCGAAACTACTGAACAAAGAGAGGAATAGCCGATTCAATCCTCCTGCCTGTTCCACAGGAAGAGAAGAGGTCAGATTTCCACATCAAGCTGTTAAACAGGAACAGGCAGGGCCAAGTCCGACCCATGAACCTGTTCCATGGGACATGGAGGAGGCCATTCAGCCCCTCGGGACACTTATTCAGGAACAGGAGGGTGCCATTGATGCTCCAACCTGACAAATCAATGGAGCAGAGAATGCACTCTGAGACGGATCCACGATGTTCTTCATGGCTCCATTACCTGTGGGACACTTGAAACTTTAATATGGTTTGCTGCCAGTGAGGAAGGTAGCCAGATGCTTTGTCTGAAATCTCAGAGAGGCATCTTTCATCTCTGAGAAGACAGACCCATGTCCTCCATGGATGTCAGAAGCTGGTGGGAATAGTTAACTGTCTTAGAATGAAGGTATTGTGGCTGTTGTCGGGATTGTGGATAACATGACGTTTAATGCAGGATCACACCATAAATGCACTGTATTAATGTGGGGAGAATTAATTCAAAGACTGACCCTATGTCTCTCTCAATCAACATATGGAGTGGGGGTGGGATGAGGGGAATGTCCTCGGAGGCTCTTAACCTATTGAGAATCACTTAACCTGAGTTAATAAAACCCATGGAATTTATCATCGTATCAGTGCCTGTTTAGAACATCATGAGTGACTGTCCATCCCCCTTCAGGTTCGATACAATCATCTCTTATTCTCTCACTGAGATTCACTCTCTGCTCATGGTGCCATCATCCCAGGGATTAGTCTGTTGAAACTTGAGAGAAAGTCTATCCAGAGTACCCCAAATACTGTCTCAACAACACTCTCAGGGATGATCGCAATAATCCTTTTCTCTCACATAAACATCGCCGTTTCTTTCCTGTGCCACAAAAAGCCATTCTTTCTCTATGCACTATGACTGACATGGAATGTATAAGTTCCTTACATCTGTACGTCAGCATCAATAAAGCCAACACCAGAGATGCGTATGGAGATGTGCATCACTCTCGGGGAGAATTTCAATGAGATTGAATACACCTCAGTTAGGGGATGATCACCAACCTGAATAGAAATGAGCTATAGGATACGGGAAACAGGCAGAGGAAGGGAGCTATCTTTACTTCTGTTCTTCTCTCACAGGATGTATGCAGCCCTGGTCATGGCAGCATGTTATGCCGATCTTGAACTGAATGTTTGGTTCAGCTGTTCCACAGGACAGTAAAGAGAAAAGCACATTCCTGTGGGATTGTAGTGTCACAACACAGGATACATTCTCCTGCTTAATGTAAAACCAGCAACAGGGAAAAGATTTATCCACTGCAGTAATCCATGATAATTCTCGAGTCCAAAACTATTTGAAGTAAAAATTAACAACTTTATTTCTTAAAGTATAACAGGGAATAATAGACGAACGAATATTTACAGCTTCTTCCTCTAAGCTATATTTTATCTCTCCGCTCCCCCCACCACCACTATACCAGCCCGATTAGGCTCTCAATTAAGATTTACAAAACAAAACTCCTAATCTCAAAACCAAGAAGCTTTCTGTTCTTCTCCATATTCCTGTCTTCTTTTCTTCTTTGAGATTCTGCTTTTACCAGTTACTAATCAATAAAGGAACCGAGAGGAGAACTAATTTTCAGGCAGTCTATGCATGCTGGTAACTTGGCAGTTCTCCTCTCAACTGTCAATTTCCCGCGGTCTTGTACCCCCAAACCATTGGACTGTGTCATTGGCTTTTAAGATTATCAATATGCTAAATTCAAACTTGATTGGAGGTGGGCACTTTGGGTTATAACTTAAACTGCTTGGCTGAATTTGTTTTTGTCTTGAGAAAATAAGCTAATCGACCAAATGTTACATTAATTCTATTTTTCGGAAGACTTGGTGCTGTCAGGTAGTTATTGCTGGCTTTTAATTCTGTTAAAGTTGCAGAACACCCACATGTTCATCAGAGAAGTCACACTGAAACCTGACTAGGGAAGAATGACACATTGTCTTCGCTTAAGGACTTGGGGCAAGCAGATGGGCTTTTATGGCAAATGAAAATAGTTGCTTTCAATTTCCCTCATGAGGTATCAACAGACTATTATTCTGTGGCTCAAGAGTATGAGTCTTGAACACCATAAACTGTCGTCCCGTTTGTACAGAGAACAAATTACACATCCTCAAGAGCAATTTTTTCATAACGGATATATGTTTTGAAGGAACTTGAAACTGTTGCATCCGGCTTAAAGAAAGGCACAAATCATGGTTTATTCAGAAGTTGCAATGAGACTGAGACGAGACTGGGATATCATGACGGTGGTATTGGACAGGATTGGTTAGTGGGGACGAGATGGAGATGTAAATCTGTGAAGGACAAAATGGATTATGGAGTCTGAGAACAGTCTGGTTCCTTCTTGCATATCAGTGAGTAATTGAGAAATAGTAGTTGATACTGATTAATATAAGGAAAGGAGGTTTTGTTTGTAACTGGAGACATTGTCTTGCACTTTCCAAATTTTGGATATCATGAGCAGAAATTCAGTTCAACCCAGTTTAGTAGACAAAAATAGTGACTTACCAGGTACACCAACTAGAGCGAGGATGGGATAGTAACCACCTTGAATAATCCAAACGAGATCCTGGATCCGTGATGCTAATGATATCCAAGGCCGAGAAAGATAGTAAAGACCCGAGGATAAACTCCTGTCTGTTATTGTAATATTCCAGTCTAATATTCTCAGATTCTGATAGATTGTTGAACCATTCCAGTCTAATGATCTCAGATTCTGATCCATTGTTGTACCATTCCAGTTTACTGAACTTAGGTTCTGATTCACTATTAGAACATTCAAATCGAAGGTCCTCACATTCTGAACCATTATTGTAACGTTCCAGTCTAATGTTCTCAGATTCTGATCTTTGCTCCCCCTCTCTCTCGAGCTGATGATCCGTGTTAGTGCTGTCAGTGATGCTCCTACTCATACTATGGGATAACACGCTGAAAAGAACCCATTTATCATTCAACGATGGAAACTCTCCACTGGGATAATTAGGATCCACGGGGATTGACAGTCACTGAACAAATAGCTCCAATTAACCCCTTTCAATTTCACATTGATTTTAATAAAATTCAAAAGAAGGTTTAAAATTTATACATTTGGCATAGAACATAGAACATAGAGAACATAGAACAATACAGCACAGAACAGGCCCTTCGGCCCACGATGTTGTGCCGAACTTCTATCCTAGATTAAGCACCCATTCATGTACTTATCCAAATGCCGCTTAAAGGTCGCCAATGATTCTGACTCTACCACTCCCATAGGCAGCGCATTCCATGCCCCCACCACTCTCTGGGTAAAGAACCCACCCCTGACATCTCTCCTATATCTTCCACCCTTCTCGTTAAATTTATGTCCCCTTGTAACACTCTGTTGTACCCGGGGAAAAAGTTTCTGACTGAGATGGTAGATTGAATGCGTGCAATCATTCAATCTGCCTTGGATATGGGAATAATGGGAATAATGACAAAGGATTGTCAGAACATAAACAAGTTTCTACATTTATAAACGGAAATATACAATCTGCAACTACTGATCAGTGATTCTACTGTCAGTAAAATATGGAGAGAACTTTTCTAGTCCAGAATCTGACAAGAAAATGTGTCTACGATAACATGGGTGATAACGGATAACTGACATGGATATGTTAACAGAGAATATGACGTGACACACAATTCAGATGATTATTCGAGAATCAGAGAGGGCAGGTGAGGGTCATGCTGTTAATATTATCGATGTCAATCAACTGTGATTAAGTCCCATTGGATTTCAATTGCAGTGTGATTATGATATTGGGGACATGGCTGCTGAGACTGGAGTGAGGAAACATGACATTTCCCACTCATCAGTAGTGAAACGTTACTCTTTGTAAATCATTTGAAGATCAAATTTCAGGATACAGCTCCAATGAGGAATGAGGAGAGCCAATATTAACCATACGACCATAAGACATTGGAGCAGAAATTTGGCCATTTGTCCCATTGAGCCTACTCCACCATTCAATGATGGCTGTTAAGCTTCTCAACCCCGTTCTCCCGCTTTCTACCTGTAACCCTTGATCCCCTTTACAGTCAAGAACCTATCTGTCTCACTCTTAAATGTACTCAATGATCTGGACTCGACAGTCCTCTGTGGCAGTGAATTCCATCGATTCACCACTCTCTGGCTGGAGATGTTTCTTTTTATCTCTGTTTGGAAAGGTCTTCTCTTTACTCTGTCCCTTTGGGTACTCGTCTCTCTTACCATTGGATATATCTTCCCAAAATCCACTCTGACCCAGGACATTTAGTATTCTGTACGTTTCAATTAGACCTCCTAGCATCTTTCTGAACTCTATCAAATACAGACCCAGAGCCATCAAATATTCTTCATATGTTAAGCTTTTCATTCCTGGCACCATTCTTGTGAATCTCGTCTGAAAACGCTCCAAGACCAGTACATCCTTCCTGAGATATGGAACCCAAAGCTGTGCACGATAATCCAAATGTAGCATGACCAAAGCCTTGTAGAGCCTTAGAAGTACATCCCTGCTTTTATATTTAAGCCTTCCTGAAATAAATGCCCTCATTGTATTTGCCTTCCTAACTACTGACAACCTGCAACTTTCAAGACTCCTGGACTAGAACGCCCTAGTCTTTTTGCACTTCAGATTTCTGAATTTGCTTGCTATTTATAAAATAGTCTATGCCTCTATTCATCCTGGTAAAATGCTTTTCCACACTTTTCCACATTGTACTCAATCTGCCACTTCTTTGATCACTTTCCAAACCTGTAAAAATCCTTCAGCACTGAAAGTGAGGACCGCAGATCCTGGAGATCAGAGTCAAAAAGTGTGGTCATAGAAACGTACAGCCTGGCAGGAAGAATCCGAGGAGCAGGAGATTCGACGTTTCAGGCATAAAGCCTTGATCAGGAATGTGGGGTAGGCGGAAGGTGCCAGAGAGATAAATGAGAGGGGCTGGTGCTGGGAGGAAGGTAACTTGGAAGGTGACAGCTAGATGAAGGTGGGTGGTGATAGTGATAGGTCAGAGTGGAAGGTGGAGTGGATAGATGGGAAGGAAGATGGACAGCTAGGACAGTTCAAGAGGGCGGTTCTGAGTTGGAGAGTTTGATCTGGGATAAGGTGGAGGGAGGGGAGATGAGGAAACTGGTAAGATTGTCCTTGATACCGTGTGTTTGAAGGGTCCAAAGACAGAAGATGATGCGTTCTTCCTTCAGACGTCAGGTGGTTAGAATTTGACAGTGGATGAGGCCACAAACCTGCAAAGCCTTGGCGGAGTCGGAGGGGGAGTGCAAATATTCAGCCACAGGGCAGTGGGGTTGTTGGGTGTGTGTGTCCGAGAGTGTTCCCTGAACCGTTCTGCAAGTTGACGTCCTGTCTCGCCAATGTAGTGGAGACCAGGAGCAATGGACAGACTAGAAGAGGTGTTTGGATGCACAGGATGTTATCTACCTGATGTGGAAGAATCCTTTGGGGTCTTGGGTGGAGGTGAGGAGGGAGGTGTTTGCACAAGTTTCATACCTGTTGTAGTGGCAAAGGGAAAGTGCCGGGAGTGGAAGGTGGCTTGTTGGGGTTGTGTGGACCTGATGAGGGAGCTGTGAGGGAATGGTCTCAGCAGTATGACGATAGGGGTAGGGAGGGAAGTATATCTCTGTTGGTGGGGTCTGACTGTTGGTGGCAGAAATGGTGGAGGATGATGCGTTGTATCCTGAGGTTCGTGGGATGGAAGGCATGCACCAGACAGGTTCTAACTAGTTGTAGTTGGAAGGGTGAAGGTCAAGGCCGGAGTTTTGGGCAGTTGAGGAGATGCGCCAGAGCACCCTCCTGCAGCCAAAACATCTCTTCAATGCTACCTGTCCCTCTATCTATCTTTGCACAGTTTGAAAGCTTGGCCAGAATGCCCTCAGTTCCTTCATATCGATAATGAATGCATAAAGTGAAAAGTTGTGGTCCCAAAACTCAGTCTTGTGGAACACCACTTGTCACTGGCTGCCATCCTGAGAAAGACACTTTAATCCACACTCTCTGCTTTCTGTCAGACAGCCAAACTTCAACTTCCACCTTGTCTCTAACACCATGGACCCATATCTTTCTCAATAGTCTCATGCATGACACCTTGTCAAAGGATTCTTGAGGTGCAGGTGGATAACATCTATTGGTTCTCCTTGATCAAATCTGCACATTACTCCCTCAATGTATTCTCGCAGGTTGTCAGGCATTACCTCCCCTTGATGAAACCATGCTGACTCTGTCCTATTTTACCAAAGACCTCCAACAATTCAGAAATCCCATTCTTCACGATGAATTCCATGATGTTACCCACAACCAAGGTTAGGCTAATCTGTCTGCAGTTTTCCATCTTCTGCCTAACTCCCTTATTAAACCGAGTGTCATGTTTGCAATTATACAGCCACTTGGCCCTTTCCTGATTTAGTCATTCCTGAAAGATTACCACTTTCGCTTGCACTTACTCTTCAGCGATCTCCCTTACAAGGCTGGGGTGTAGTCCATCTGGTCCAGGTGAGTTATCCACATTCAGGCCATTCCATTTTCTAACATGTTCTTCTTGGTGATGGCCACTGTATTTAGGACTGCCCTCTCACTGTCTTCAATTCTTGGGAAATGACTCGTGTATGCCACCGTGAAGACTGATGCAAAATTCCTCAGCCATTTCTTTGCTTCCCACTACTGTCTTTCCAGCATCATTTCCCAGTGGTCCATATTCACATTTACCTCTCTTTTGCAGTTTATATATCTAAAGAATCTCTAACAGTTTCCTTTATATTACTGGTTAGCTTTCCCCCATACTTAATGTTCTCCCTCCTTATTTATTTTTTCTTGCCTTCTGTTGGCCTCAATTCTCCAGTTCCACACTGTCCTTCACTCTGCTTACTCTTTTGCTTATATGCAATCCCTGACTTCCCTTGTCAGCCCTGGTTACCTCATCCTCCCTGTACCATATCTCTATTACTCAGCACACATCGCTGCAGTGTCTTTTAAATTATCATGGAATCGCCAGCCATTGCTGTTACCCTGCCCCGGTCAATTCTACCCAGCTTCTCCCTTATGCCTCTCCAGTTGCCTTTATCCAGCTGAAATACTGTTAACTCTGATTCTATCTTCTCTCTCAAATTTCAGAATAAATTCAACCATGTTCTGATCACTGCTTCTGAAGTTTTCCTTCACCTTAAGCTCCCTTGTCTAGCCTGTGTCATTAAATCCAACGTCATCTGTTCCCGAGTGGGCTCCACCACATGATGCTCCAAAAAGCCATCCCTTAGATATTCCTCAAATTCCTTTTCTTGCGATTCACTACCAAACTGGTTTCCCATTTCACTTGCATATTGAAATCCCCCATGATCACTGTAACGTTGTCTTTCCTACAGATCTTTTCCATCTCCTGGTGTATCTTGTGCCCCAGCTCCTGACGACTCTTTGGAGGCCTGTGCAATTCTCCAACTGTGGTGGTCTTATCTTTGTGGTTCCTCAATTCTAACATGCAGATTCTACACCATCTGACCTTACTTCCTTTCTTATTGTTGATTAAATTTCATTTCTTATTAATAATGTAAATCCACTGTCTCGATCTTTTCGATACGATATATGTCCTTAAATATCCTGATCCCCTTGCAGCCACTTCTCTGTGAGATGCCCATTACGTCATACCTACCAATTTCAATCTATGCCACAAGCTCATTTACCCTATTCCTTATACTGCTTGCGTTCAGATATAACCCTTCAATCTTGTGTTAACGTTTCCTCTTCTATGCCATTTGTTTGTTCAGTGTGATTGAAGTTTGATTGCTTCCACTTTCAATACACTGTTCTATTTGCGTCTATGCTGAAGATTTTAATAACCTCTCCTGAACTCTGTGCTCTTACCTCCTCTTTTCTCATTAAACCCTATAACGGAACCCCACCCCGCGCGCTCACACACACACTCCGAATCAGTTTAAAGCTCTGTCGACATCCTTGGTTAGGATTCACTTGGACTCTGGTTCCAGCACGGTTCATACGAAGACTGTCCCATCAGAACAGGTTATTTCTTCCTCAGTAATAAAATGTGTTTAAAGTTTGTGAGAAGATTTGTAGCTCGGGTGCTCATTGTTGTATTTCTGTTCGCCGAGCTGGGAATTTGTGTTGCAGACGTTTCATCGCCTGGCTAGGTGACATCCTCAGTGCTTTGGAGCCTCCTGTGAAGCGCTTCTGTGATGTTTCCTTCGGCATTTATAGTGGTTTGAATCTGTCGCTTCCGGTTGTCAGTTCCAGCTGTCCATTGCAGTGGTCGGTACATTGGGTCCAGGTCGATGTGCTTATTGATTGAATCTGTGGATGAGTACCATGCCTCTTGGAATTCCCTGGCTGCTCTCTGTTTGGTTTGTCCAAGAATAGTAGCGTTCTCCCAGTCGAATTCATGTTGCTTGTCATCTCTGTGTGTGGCTACTCAGGATAGCGGGTCGTGTCGTTTCATGGCTAGTTTGTGTTCATGGATGCGGATCGTTAGCTGTCTTCCTCTTTGTCCTATGTAGTGTTTTGTGCAGTCCTTGCATGGGGTTTTGTACACTACATTGGTTTTGCTCATGTTGGGTATCGGGTCCTTCGTTCCGGTGAGTTGTTGTCTGAGAGTGGCTGTTGGTTTGTGTGCTGTTATGAGTCCGAGTGTTCGCAGTAGTCTGGCTGTCAGTTCCGAAATGCTCTTGATGTATGGTAGTGTGGCTAGTCCTTTGGGTCGTGGCATGTCCTCGTTCCATTGTCTTTCCCTTAGACATCTGTTGATGAAATTGCGGGGGCATCCGTTTTTGGCGAATACATTGTATAAGTGTTCCTCTTCCTCTTTTTGCAGTTCTGGTATACTGCAGTGTGTTCTGGCCCTTTTGAATAGTGTCTTGATGCAACTTCTTTGTGTGTGTTGGGGTGGTTGCTTTCGTAGTTCAGGATTTGGTCTGTGTGTGTGGCTTTCCTGTAAACCTTTGTGGTGAATTCTCCGTTCGGTGTTCTCTGTACCATCACGTCTAGGAATGGGAGTTGGTTGTCCTTTACTTCCTCTCTAGTGAATCGGATTCCTGTGAGTGTGGCGTTGATGATCCGGTGCAATTTCAACAACAGATGCCGAAGTGAAAGACAACGGAATGAGGACATTTCGCAACCCAAAGGATTAGCCACACTACCATACATAAAAAACATTTCTGAACTGACAGCCAGACTACTGCGACCACTAGGACTCATAACAGCACACAAACCAACAGCCACTCTCAGACAACTCACCAGGACGAAGGACCCGATACCCAGCATGAGCAAAACCAATGTAGTGTACAAAACCCCATGGAAAGACTGCACAAAACACTACATAGGACAAACAGGAAGACAGCTAACGATCCGCATCCATGAACACCAACTCGCCACGAAACGACACGACCAGCTATCCTTAGTGGCCACACACGCAGATGACAAGCAACATGAATTCGACTGGGAGAACACGACTATTATAGGTCAAGCCAAACAGAGAACAGCCAGCGAATTCCTAGAGGAATGGCACTCATCCTCAGATTCAATCAATAAGCACATAGACCTGGACCCAATATACCGACCACTGCAATGGACAGCTGGAACTGACAACCGGAAGCGGCAGATTCAAACCACTATAAATGCACGAGGATAAATCACAGAAGCGCTTCACAGGAGGCTCCCAAGCACTGAGGGCATCACCTAGACGGGGGACAAAACGTCTGCAACATAAATTCCCAGCTCGGCGAACAGAACCACAACAATAAAATGTGTTTATTCAACACAAAATACTGGGACAAAAAAGAAGCGTTTCAGCACATACCAAAACATGAAAAATACAAAGAGACAAGTCTGTTAAAATTCACTTACGATGTGGAGCTATATGAATTGAAATGTGAATTATAAAACCACGGACGAGGTATTCAAGCTTTATTGGTCATTATTTGACCCACAGCTGAAGTACTGATTTCCCCCCAGTCAGTGATCCACCTCACTGAGACTCTCCCGCCCTGTCTCACACATTGTCTAGAGTGACTACAAGTTCCTGTTGGCCCAGAATTTTTAAATTAATTCACTTTCTCCCTGGAATCAAACTATTGTTATTTTGGAACTTGTTCAGCAGTCAGCAACCCGGTTCTGTGAAATTATTGGCGATAAATGATCTGGGATGACAGCATAGTGCTCACAGGGTACGGACCAGACAAAGGGTTTGCAGTCTGTGGGAGTTTCTAAATAAAATTTCTGTATGTTTGTCCTCATGCTGTCTTCTGATATAACTTCACACTCGTCTGACACCCCTTGTTCTCACTCACTCTGTCGCTCCATTTTCCCTCCATTCCTTTTATCTCTCTTCACTTCCTTTTTCTCTGTTAATTTTTCTCTCTCTCTCGCACACACACACACACAGTTCTCTCTGTTTTCAAATTGTGATGCTGGAGAGCTCATCGTTGTACAATTGGCTAAACGGCTTCGTTCAGTGCTCTATTAATTCTGAAGCTCTCTGAACCACAATGAAGACTTCAGCACAATAAAGACATCAGGTGCCTAGAGAGACAAGCTGGTCCTGCGAAGGACACAGTGCAGAATCATCCTTTATCTCTTCCTGTTGCCTGTTATGCAGTGGCCTTGAAATATCTGTTCAAACAAAATAGATTGAAATTCGTGCAGGCGGGAGGACGTTCACCAGATGATTTTGCTGTCAGGATTTAACAAGCAGTTCCCACATACAAAATGTGGATTTCCCTGATAACAGCTCCTCCCAATTGACATGGCCTAGCTCTGCCTGATGCTCACGTAATTTGCCTTCCGCCAATTCAGTAGCTTCACACAAGGTCCTGACTTATCCATGTTCGTAACTATCGAAAATCTGAAGGAGCTGTGACCACTGTTTCTAAAATTATGCCCCACTGAAAGGTCAGTTACCTGACCAGGATCATTAGCCAATACAAGATCCAGTATGGCTCTTCCTCTTGTTGGACTATCCAAATACTGTTGCAGTTAATAAATTCTGCCCCGTCTAAGCCTCTTGCTCCAAGGGACTCCCAGTCATTACTGGAGATCTTAAAGTCACTCACTATGACCACTCTGTTTTTAATACACCTTTCCTTAATCGACGTACATTTCTGTTCCTCAATCCCTCCGTGGCTGTTGTGGGGGATTATAGCAACGCAGTGCTTGCAGCCATCTTATTTTTGAGCTTTAACCATATTGCTGCAGTGGATAGTCCCTCCTGTATGTCCTCTTCAAGTACAGATGGAGCATTCTCCCGATTATTAAAACACCACGTCCACCTCTTTTACCTTTCTCTCCATCTCACATAAAACAATCAAACCCTGGAATGTTAAATGGCCAGTCCTTTCCCTCTCTCAACCAAGTCTCTGTAAAGCAGCAACATCATAGTCCCATGCACGGATTCAGGCTGTCAGTTCATCGGTCTTAACCATAATAATTCTTCCATTGAAATAAATACACTTCAGCCCAACTCCATCAGATCCTGACCTGATACTTGGTTTTAGTTTCCCTGATGTAAATTCTCGTTGTCTATTCTCTGGTAATAGGAGATTAGAAAAGACTGTCAGTAAAGCAGAAAATATTGCAAACAGACAATTTCTGTTTCCTCCATTGTCCCTTCTATCTGTACATTTCATCACACACTGTCCAATTCCAATAAACTGCTGGATAATTATTATGCTTCAAACAACAGTCTCCAGCCTCTCAATGCACATTCTTTAACTCTCTCTGGACCCATTGGATTTACAGTTTTCTGATCCCTCTCTCAACCAAATCTCTGTAATAGTTATATCATAGTGAAATGTACTCATTCAAACTCCAAACTCCAAGCTCATCTACCTTGCCTGTCACACTGCTCACATTAAAATCAGCACACTTCCGACTGCCAGTCCCATTGTGTTCACTCCACACTGCCAGTTTGTTGCTGGTCTTAGCTGTACTGGGATTAGTCTCCAACTCCTCTTCAATCATGTGCTTGTGGACGTACTGCTCTGGCTCCCCCCCTACCCCTACCCCCCCCCCCAACACCACACTAGTTTAAACCCCCCTGAGTGACAATAGCAAACCTGCCTGCAGGAGATTGCTGCCGGTTCACATCCATCCCGTCCTTCTTGTGTATTTCATACTGACCCAGGATTCCCAATGACCCACATATCGGAGATTGCTGCCAGTTCAGATGCATCCAGTCCTTCTTGTGTATATCCTACCGACCCGGGAATCCCAATGATCCACATATTGCAAAGAGCTGCCTACCCTACCAGCTCTTTGGCCATGTTTCTAACTATACTGCCTTCCTATTCCTAACTTCACTGGCACGTGGCATAATCTAGTCTCTCCAACATTCAAAAATCCTTTCAGCATAACTCCGGCACGATCTTTACTTTGAAATGGATAGACTTGACAATAAAAACTCAGTGTGATCTCATTAACTATGAAAGTGTAGTCCAACGAATCAGTCGCAATGACCATAGGATCTGATATCTATCACCTTCACCAAACCTGTGTGACAAGGTATACGTTTGGAGCATCTATTTGTAAATGGACGTGGATAAACAGAAATTAGTCCAAAAGACCTGAAAATATCATAACAGATGGCTGTCATTCTGCCTGTTTACTCTGCTTTGCTGTTCAATTGGATTTTAGCTATTCAGTTCCTTTTAATGGCTGGGTCGTTAACCCGGATCCCTAGCGTGTCAGAAAGTGCCCAGTGTCTTTGTGCGCTCCTTGCGTAGGGAGCATCCAGTGCCAGGCGATGGGGTGTGGGGAACCCCGGGATGGCTCGGTGAAAGGCTGCATGCAATAACAGATGGACTCAGGGCTCGAGAGAGACGGAGTAGGTAATCAGAGACATGCACTCACATCAGTAGCTGGGCAAGATTCCCCTGTACTCGGGGAGCCCGAGCACCAGTGCCACTTTTACAATAAACCCGTCATATTTGCAGCAATTCTCCATCAAATACAAGTAAATATACTGCAGATGGCAGAGACCTGAAACAAACATAGAAACATACTGTGAAGAGAGAAACGAGTTAATTCTGCCAATGCAGACACGGGGAGATTGTAAAAAAACTCCACAAAAACAGGGTCCAGAGATTGGAATTATTCTTATTTGAATGAAAATAGTCTTATCAGTGATAGGCAACATGGTTTTGTGTAGAGAAGGTCATGTCTTACCAAATCAATAGATTTCTTTGAGGAAGTGACAAAGTTGATTGATGAAGGAGGCACTGTAGATGTCATGTACGTGGACTTCAGGAAGGCGTTTGGTATGTTTCCCCATGGTCGGGGAATGTCGAAAGTGAGGTCACGATGCACGAGCTGGTAGATAAAGAACTGGCTGGGCAACAGGAGGCAGAGAGTAGTAGGGGGAGGGAGTTTCCCAAAATGGAGAACTGTGACCAGTGGTTTATTTTAAGATGTTTCTGGAAAGATGCATGAATAGGCTGGGAACAAAGGGATACAGATCCTTAGAAAATAGGCGACAGGTTGAGATAGAGGATTTGGATCGGCGCAGGCTCGGAACACCGAATGGCCTGTTTCTGTGCTGGAATGTTCTTTGTTATAAGATTAGCAATGACCCATCAGACCCCAGTAATGGTCTCCTCCAACCTCTTCCCTCAAACTAAAAGGTACAGAAGCTTGAAAACACTGAGCAGCTGGTTCAGGAACAGCTTCTTCCTGACTGTTATTAGACTGATGAGTGGACTCCCTAATCTCAGATAATGCTGATCTTGTTCCTGTGCATCGTAACCTGCATGGCTCTCAAACATATTTTATAGCCATTGTTCTGTACATCATTGTTTACTCTGCTCTGTCTGCATTTCTTGGTAAAGGTCAAAGTAAATCCTCACCTCCCTTCCCTCAGTTACGACAGTTCTCACTCCCAGCTGTCTCTGGTCCTCAGCCCCAGAACCTCCCATTCACCACCCCCAGCACACTGTGACCCCATCCCCACTCCCTGTGTGCTTTGTATCTCACTATTTCTCTCACACTGTCTGTTTCCTTGTATTTTCCTTTTATCTGTCTTCTGTTTCTTTCCCATAACTTACTGTCTCCCCTTCTCCCTGTTCTTGTGAATGTTTGTTTCTTATTTTGTTTCCTTTCTCTGTTTTACTGACTGTCCTTCTGTTTGCCTCGCTGTGTTCTCTCTCTCCTTCTACGTGTCCATCTCTTTCTCTCTCGTTGTGATGGTGATGGCTTCTCTATTCTCTTGAAGCATGTGATGGCTCTTTGGTTGGATGTTGGCAATACAATAAATTCAATTATGTTTTGGTATCTTAAACATAATTTAAATTTATTGGTTAAATTTCAATTGTTGTCAAAACAGCAACCAGAATGTAGATATCCATTTAACAACCAATTGTTACATCTAAATATTTTGGAACTGCCTTCTCCCAGTGCTCTGCATACTGGCAACTGAAAGCATTCTATTCACGTGCATAAAAGTGTGACGCTAACTGCTCTTCCCAGGACCATAAGAAACTACAGACGGTTTTGTGCACAGCCCATACTATCATGGAGGACAACCTTCCATCCATTTATACTTCTCATTGTCAGCGAAAGTCTGGCAACATCAAATATCTCTCCCAAACTGGTAATGATCTCCTACAACCTCTTCCAAAAAGGAGGAGATACAGAGACTTGAAAACATGGACCAGCATGCTCAGGAACACCTTCTTCCCCGCCCTAATTAGACTGACGGATTTACATCTCAAATTTTTCAAATAATGTTAATCTTGCTAAAGTCGATCTTGAATCGCACTGCTCCTGTGTTGCTGTCACCTTGTGTGCCTCACTCTGTGTAAGTGCCCTGTGAGGCTCAAGGTCTTCTCAAGGGCAATCAACAAAGTGAACTAATGGCCCAACCAGCCATTCCTATATCCCATTAATAAATATAAGAACATGACGACATTCAGGGAACACAGACAGGTGGGATCAAATCGCATTAAACATGATCTTAGATAGATAGAGATTTCCCTCGGTATCTGAAAGTAGAGTGATCCTACAAAGCCTTTCATTAGCTGATATGGCATAAAGTGAGGTCTCATTAATTTATGTGGAGAAAAATTACTTTTCTTGTTAAAAGTGAAAATCCTCTTTGGATTTCTTTTGATTAGTGAAAACAGGACGTAATGGAGGTTTTTCGGAAAGGGAAATGGCAAAATGCGAATTTTTTTAAAAGCGGGGTATACATGTACCACCATGGGCATGATATTCAGGAAGATGTGAAAAGTTAAAAATAAATGAGGTGATTCTCACATTTTATTTCCACCCCAGCTGATCATCATTCCTTTTGTTTGCTCTTTGTCTTCTATCTCTCTCTTTCTCTATCGATTCAACTCACTCCTCCTGCCCTTCAAAGCAGACTTCCCTGTCACCAGCATTGTTCACACTATTTTCCAGCTGCTTTCAGTTCAGAAAAGCTTCCCAGCACTTTCTGATCTTTTCCTTGCATTATTTATGCAAGTTCAGATCTCCAGCATCTTTCAAATTTGTTTAACCTTCAAATTTGTTATTCCATGGGAAGTCGGCATCTCTGCCCAGGGCAACATTTGTTAAGCATCACTAATTGTCCTGACTCTGACGACATTCCACAAGCCAATAGAAAGTCAAGCACATTGATATGGGTCTGAAGTCACACTTCACCCAGAACGGTTGGTAACATTAGATTTCTTTACCGAAGGTCATCAGTGAAACAGGAAAATGTTCAGACAAAATGTGGTTTTATAGTTGTTTTTCGTCAAATTCACTTTTATTCCAATTCTTATCATTTTTATTTAGTTCTGCCATCAGCTGTGGTAGGACTTGAAACAAATCGCTTGAAACAATGTCTTTCGTTTAATAAGCTTTAATCCTGAATTACATCCAGCGACATTCCTACTCTGATACATTGTCCTAATCATGAAGTAACGTTCGGGACAAGAACAGTTTTGTGATTGAAATACTTGTAACTGGAAAAGTGGCCAGAAGAGAGCTTGAAACATAAAGTCTGAATTTTACCAACGAGCAGACAATGGTTTGTTCAGCCACAGCACTGACGCAGAGATGGAGACTGGGGATATTATGACCTGGTAGTGGACAGGGTTCGTGACAGAGAGAACAAGATACATAAATCAGATCAGGGCAATAAGAGATCTCGAGGTTGTGCACAGTTTTGTTCTCAGATGTTTGTAAGGGAGTGGTCTACAATTCAGATGAATGGAAACTGCAATTGAAATTGAAGATAAAAGTTTTTTTCATTGGCAAATATAGATAATAGAAATTGCAATGAAGTTCAAAATTGTTTATGGGCTGAATGAATGGACAGAGGTAGAGAACACCAACAATAGCGAGAATAGGTTATGATTTGGAGATGCCGCTGTTAGACCGGGGTGTACAAAGTTAAAAATCACACAACACCAGGTTATAGTCCAACAGGTTTAATTGGAAGCACACTAGATTTCAAGGCGTCGCTCCTCCACCAGGAGTAACACACTCTCCACTCCGCCCAATCAGCACCACTAATATCCGATAAGGTAGACATTTCCGACAGAGGGAAATGTTGAAAAGACCCAAGGAAAGCCTCCTCTCCATTTGTGTAATTATCCAGTCCATTATTCGCAGATTCAGATCTGTCCTCTCCACGTCTCTCCAGCTGCTGATCTCTGTTACTGTTGAAGCTGATGCATCTGCTCCTACACTGGGACAGCGCAGTGAGTGAAGCCCCTCACCAATAGGGCACAGTTACAATGCATGGAGACTGACATCAATCGCGGTCACTGAGCAAACAGGTCTAGCTTTCAATACAGCACATTCAGTTCACAATATAACTGGACTGGACTGGACTGGATTCTGACATTGCTGGCTATTGGTCACATCTCCCATCGCCAATTCCTCGAGTGAAGTCAGTTGTGAGGGAGAATGATGGAAGTTTTCTGATCGCAGGCTAGAATATCCTGCCTTGATGTACGTTTGCAATGCTGTCGTCATCATACCCGGAATCTCTGCCCCTCCACAAAATAAAGAAACACAGTCAGGATGTTGTTACTGTGCTGATCTCTCCTTCACGGGAACAAACCCCAGCCAACAGACTGTCACTGGGCACAATTGCCCTGAACATAGACAGGAAGTGTGGACTTCTCTGAATGGTCCTCTCACTGCTCTAATACAGAAACGTTGTACCTTCCATATAGAATATGCTTCAGTAATTAATTTATACAAATTGACAAACATCTTAATGCAGTTTTATTTGCTGTAAAGCAATAATTTTTCACCTTTTTTCCCCTCAGCCCAAAACCAAAAGTGAACTTATTCATTAAGACTTATGAATTAATAAGTCAGATTTACCTAGTAGATCGGGCGGAATGGGGATAGTGGCTGTAGAGACTGCATGGGGAGTACAATGATATTCCCCAGTCATCATCACTCTTAACGTCAGATAGAATTAAATATAGTTCACAACAAGGAACGAGCCAACGCTTGGGATATGTAATGCTCAATGACAATGTGAACTGAAACGGATAATTGTAAATGTGATAAAGTGAACTATATTATATATACACACCATTTCATCATTGGGAATACAGATTGAGTAGTGTCACCGCATCTGAAGCATTAACTTTGATGTCTCTTCACAGATACGGCTAGACCTGCTGAGCTTTCCCTCCAACGTCTGTTTTTGTTTGAGATTGATCATGTTGTTCATATCTGGCAGGATGCTTGCAATTAAAAGCAGATGCTAATAACAAACTGTACAGGGGTGTGGTGACAATACAAGAGAATGACTGTAGAAATATCGCTCATTCCAAACTGGAAAAGACATCGGGCTGAGTTTTCACCACCTTTGCTGTAATAATTCTATGTTATGCATTGAAAGCTTTTGGAGATTGGGGAGACAAGCTTGTTCAATGAAGGACACAAGTGTTCCATCATCAAAAATCTATTGCTATTATTTCATGAAGTTCAGCTGCCTCTAAAATGTATTGTCAAACAAAATAGATTTCCTGAGATTTACAAGATGTTGAGATTTTCTTTTTACTTTCGATCTTAAAGAAGAGACAGATTTCGGCTGTAATTCAGGTATCACAGACACACCAACAGTAATAGAATCAATAAAGTACCACATTGTCCAAACATTACCAAGGTCAACATGTAGACCTGTCAAGAAACATGAAATAAAGTGATAATGGAAACATGAAATGCAAACAGAAAATGCTGGATAAACAAAAAACGTGAGGATGTGTCTGCAGAGAGCAGCAGAATTAACATATGTAATATGATGTGACACTGTTCTGAAAAGTCCTATTAGAATGAAAGGTTAATTTTTTGCATCTCTGTTCAGATGTTGCCAGATTTACTGAGTTTCGCTTCAGCTCTTTTGATTTCTTTCTTCTTTCTGAACTGTGACAAAGTGTCTGATCTGAATGATAGCAGCAAAGCTGTTATCTGAGTTGAATCTCGAGTAATTTGTTATTGATTTTAAATGAGAAATTACAAAGTTCCTATGTTTGACAGGGCTCTAAATATCGGTGACGTATTGCATTGTGAGACCTTGCGATGAAAATGTTGAAACAAAACAGAAGTTGCTGTAATCGCTCAGCAGGTCTGGCATCATCTGTGCAAAGAAATCAGAGTTAACGTTTCAGGTCCAGTGCCCCTTCCTCAGAACTGATGTTAACACGGAAAATGTTGGTTTATATGCAGAAGAGACTGGATAGCTCTTAATGGAGACTGTTAGTAGCTAACAATAGGGTGTGAGTAATGGAAGGCTATGTGACAACTCGGCCTGGTGTATGGATAGGGGGCTAGGACTTTGGGGATTTCAGGCCCAAAAATTATTGAACTTGATTTTGAGTCTAAAGGACTGCAGAGTCCGCACATGGAAAATGAGGTGTAGTTCTTTTAGCTTGCGTTGAATTTGCCTGGAACACTGCAGCAAGCCTGACACAGCGATATTGGTCAGGAAACAGGATGGGCTGTTCAACTGGCAGGCAACTGAAAGCTCAGAGTCATCTGAGCGGTCCAACTTGGATGTTCTGTGAAGCGGTCACCCAGTCTACCCTTCATTTCCCCAATGTAGAGGAGACCACATTGTGAGCAGCGCATGAGGTAGACTGGATTGTGGGAAATGTTGGTAAGGTGCTGCTTCACCTCGAAGGTACAGTTGGGCCCTTTGATACTGATGAGGAGGGAGGTAAATGGGAAAGTGTCAAACCTCCGGCAGGGGAAAGTGAAGTGGACCTGTGGTGGGAGTGAATAAAGAGTAGACCAGTGTATCCTGGAGGGAATAATCCCTCTAGAAGGTGGACAATGGAGGAGAGGTGAATATGTGCAGGTGGGGCATCTCGCTGAAGGTGGGGGAAATGTGGGCTGATGATCCTCTGCATGTGAATGCTGCTGGGATAGTAGGCAAGGGTAAGGGAAACTCCGTTGCGAGAGGGAAGGGGAGGGGCAGGCTAGAAGTGCAGGAGATGGGTCAGATTCACTTGAGGACCCTGTTGACAACAGTGATGGGGAATCCCTTGATTGAGGAACAAGGTGGACATTTGAAAGGCTTCCTTATTGAATTTAGTATCAGCAGAAGCAATGCGGTGGAGACGGAGGAACTGGGGGAATGGAATTGAGTCTCTGCAGGAAACCAGGTGTGAGGATGTATACTCCAGGAACCTGTGGGAGTCGGTGGGATAATACTGGATATCAGTTGCCTGGCTATCCCCAGAAATGGAAGCAAAAATGTTGAGGAAAGAAAGTAAGGAGCCAGAGATCGACCAGGTGAAAGTGATGGAGAGTTTCAAATTCCAAGTGAAATCGGTGAACTTTTCCAATTCCGGACAAGAGAGAGATGCAGCAGCGATGATATCATCTGTGTATCGGACAAAGATTTGTGGATGGGTGCTGGAGTAGAACTGGAACAGGGAATGGTCGATGTCCCCCAAGAAGAAACAGGCATAACTGGGGCCCAAGTGTGTATCCGTGCACTTCCTCCGTGTGGCAGGAGCAGGCTGAAGCAATGGGTCTGCCTGGGCTGTTCTGTTTGTGAACTTTTGAGAGGAGATAGAAGCGAGCTCTGCTATAAGAGGACCATCAGCTCGGGGGCAGTTAGGGGCGTGGGGCGAGTGGGGCAGAAATCTCCAGATGAAATGTGGTCAGTTATCATAGTTGATACAATTGCCTGATGTGCCATGGTAGGGTCATGGTCCAGGGGGAGATTAGAGGCAGTACCTGAGAGTGGGCGTTCAACCTTTGCAATGTCGAGGTCAGTCCACCAGACTATAGCAGCACCACCCTTGTCAGCACAGGCTGAATAACACAGTCAGAGTTGGACCTAAGCACATGGAGTATAGGCTGTTCGGACATTGATAGTATGGATTTGGTGAGGCAAGTGCAGAGAAATTAAGACAACCAATGTCAAGTTGAGATTTATCAACGAACCGATTTAGTTCAGATAAAGGCCAGAGGGAGGAGTCCAGGTGGAGGGAGAGTGTTGGAGCTGGGTAACGGCGTATTTGGAACAGGGAGAGGAATATTGCTGAAAGAAATGGGCACTGAGGCGAACGCAACGGAAGAGCTCAACTAAATGTCATGCCTAAAATTCCTTAAAGTAGGGGCACAGAGAGGTAATGTTCAGATATTTGCTGAGTACAGAACATTCAGCATCAGAGAGTGGAAGTTAAGGAGGGACGGTGAATAAACGATAGGAGGTGGAGCTGGGGGAGGGCATGGAGTCAGTGGGCAGGTATGAGAGGGGAGGAAGGTTCCAGAGGGTCAAGGGCATCTCTACCTTGTTGCAAATTGTGTGACCAGTGCATCTGTTTAGCATGACGAATGAGCCGGTGAATAAATTAGAATTGTAGAGTGGTGCAGTCTTTAGACAATATAATGCGATTCTGCTGGACAGAGAAAACGTTGATCTCAGTGGTACTGATATCGCACGATCAGACCTCAGAAAGTAAATGATTGACTATAATTGGGAAGGTATACTTATTGTAACATCCTTATTTCAATGGAGTGACACTCAAGCAGCAAGGTCTTATTTTTTTCGGAGACTTTAGACCAAACTTTAAAATAGAATATGTCTTGATGTTATTAACAAGAAAAAATTATCAATGGTTTTGGAAGGCACTAGCAAGGGCAGAGTTTATTTGGCATTCCCAATAGCTCTGGGGAAGGTGTTATTGTTCAGTGAGGAAATTACCAGCGCAAAATTTCCTGCGATTCCCAGTGACCACAGTTTACTCAGGATCTCTGATGTCACAGGAGTCAAATACTACTTTAATGCAATGCAAGTTACTCTGATCTCAACTCAACTGACATTGGAAGATCAGTTAAATGAATAAAGAATAAAAGGCCAGTACACAGCCTGTTAGAACAATGTGCTCACTCTACTCACAATGTTTAAGGTAAAACTGATGCATGGATTTCTGACTGTGAGGAGAGGTTTGTCCCATTTGTGATGAGGCTGTTTGGTTAAGCGCTGTGACAGAGAGACAGAAAGACACTCAACTCTGTACCATGGGGAACAAAACCATCCTGTTCACGGTGCATCAGATATTGACAGAAACAACTATTGCCAGTTCCTATTGGACATTGATCATCTCAATCTCATCATTCACTGATGCTCAATAGCAGCCCAGAAGCCAGCGGCTCCCATCATCCCAGTTGGAAAGCAAAATGGGGAAGGAATGGCCAGAGAAAGTGGGAGTAACTGGGGAATTGGTGTATCTTACAGGTGAGTGGCAGAAGAAGAGTGTGAAGGGAGATCATCAGTGGAAGAGAATGTAGCAGCAGAAGGGGTAGTGCAAGGGAGGTAGGAGTGTAAGAAAAGAGTAGGATGGAGGAGGAAGAAAGGCAGATGAAGTTTTAGTGACAGGGAAAAGCTTGCTTTTGAGGAAATGAGATTGGATGAGAAAACATCACTGTACAAGAAAATCGGGATCTGGATTCCATTCAAAATTAAGAAAGGATTTCTTGTACTTTCTCTTCTATCACTTGATTCTTGTTCAGGTTGTACATGTACTATATATTTCTATATCTCCATCAAGTACAGACGACATGTTTCTTTCTCCCCTACGGTGGTGTTTCAATATTTTTGATTTTTTTACAGTATATATTTGCTTCCAATGGATATGAGAATATGATTTGATCTTCTGCAGTTTGCCCATAATATAGAATTTATTGGAATATTTATCCTCATCACACTCGCTGATTAAAACAAACAATAAATGAGTGCATGTTCATCCTGCAGATGAAAAATTTCTTCAGCTCTGGCTATTGCAGGGAATGTTACAAAGAACAGTGCCACGCCAAATGCTAACGTTCTACCGCAAAATGCCAAATCCTAGTTTATCCTAAAGTATTTACAATGTTTATAAACAAAACATGCAGAGGGGCGGAGTGTAAAAGGTGAATTCAACTCTGTGTCGAAAATGTTAATTGTGGATCCCTCATAAAATGTGTGAACTACATCACTCATAAATTCACCAAAATAGGAAAAGCAAGAGACTGTAATTGTCCAATCATCATCTAAATAACATCTGGCGAACAGGGAGGAAATCACTGGTTGTTTGTGATATTCAGAAATGACGATTGTGAGAATGTGGAGGTTGGGAGCAGTGGAATGATGACCAATGGTATAGATGACACAAAGATGGGCGGGGTGGATTACAGTCAGGAGGAAAGTGTTAGGCTACAGAAGGATAGAAACAGATTATTCAGATAGCCAGATCAATGGCCTGATGAAATTTAACACCGATAATTTGGGAAGATGCAAGTCAGAAGTAACAAGACAAGTGAGTACTTAAAAGTGAGTATGAAAGAAGAGGGCTAAATTTGCTCCTTTTTTCTTTGCAGCAGGGAAAGTTGAGGAGGGAATATGGTACAGGTGTACAAGAGCAAATGGGGTATGGAGGGGATGAACAGACAGCAGCTGTTTTCCTTCGTCAAAGGATCAAAAACAAAGAGACACACTTTTAAAGTGAATGTCAGGGGATTGAGAGAGGACTTGTGGAATGTGTTTAGAACTGAGTGGATGGTATGAATCTGGAATGCGTTGTCTAGGAGGGTGGTTGAGGCAGGTAACTTCACAAACGTTTAAAATGTCTTTGGATATGCACTTGCTGGCACAGACGTGATAGGCCTGTTTTTCATTGCATGATTCTTTGCAGTGGCAGCCATGAACACTCTGGCATATTCTGAAACAATTAACAATGGCAGTTGGTGCTTTGTTCCTTTGACTGTACTCAGTAAGTGGCTATATTGCAAACCAGCATCATCTCATGCAACTTCAGCACTCACTCAACCAAAGGCAGCCCAGCCATCTCTGGGACCATCCAGTGAAATTCATATGCTCAGTGGATGCTGTCCAACAACAACACTGACACTATTCTAGCTGTATGCACCATTATTAAAGCTACAGCCATAATATGAAGACAGCTTTTCCTCCATTATAATACAGACCTCTAGCAATAAGGGTGTTATTTATCTGAAGCATAATAAATTCTTTCCCAGGTATTCACTTTTACAAGCAGCAAGTTTTCCTGTGTTTTGCTGCCAGTTGTTTATCATGGAATTCCCCAGCCCAACCTCTTTCCCATTTAACATTTTCTTGTGCAATGTCTCCCTGATCCCACACACCTCACTCCGTCACATCCCCCACACTCTCCATCCTTACTTGTTAATCTCTGAAAAACCTGCGCCTCCTCTCTATAATTTATTCCAACTCCCAACTCACTGTTTAGATTCCTTCTCTCGGCATGGTCATTAGACTGGCCGTGCCTGATGTCCTATTCACCTAACTTTCTGCTCAGTTCCTGATCTTCTGCTTTGGTTCTCACTCTCCTGGTTTATTCAAATCCATCTGACTTGTACTAGACAACATCCCCACATGATGATGGTGCTTGTACAGTTACGATACAATCTGTCTTTTTTGTACAGGTCCCCACCTGTCCTGGAAGAGATTCCAATGATACAACAATCTGGAACTCTCACCCCTGAACTAGATTTTTAACAACATGTTAAGGTTTAGTGTCTTCCTCATCTTTCTCTCTTTTCCACATGGCACGGGGAGTAATCCAGTGATTACAGAGGATTATTCTTTCTCTTTCTCGCTCGCTGTCTCTCTCTCTCTCTCATATACACACACACATTCAAACACACACAGAAAGACACTATATTACTTTGCAAAATAATGCAAATAACCTTAAAATAATCGGAATGACAAGTGGAATGAAGTATTTAGTTAAAGGGAGGATGAGAGAAATTGTGCTTCTTCTGGATGTCAGTTTGCTCGCTGAGTTGGAGAGTTCATTTTCAGATGGTTCATCACTGCACTAGGGAACATTATCAGTGAGCCTCTGGCGAAGTGCTGATATTATGTCCCACTTGCTATTTATGTGTTTAGGTTTCCTTGAGTCAGTGATATTATTTCCAGTATTGGTGATTTTATGTCGGGTTCTTTTTTTCAGAGAGTGTTCGATGGAATCAAAATCGATATGTTTGTTGATAGAGTTTAGGTTGGAATGCTATTTTTCTAGGAATTCTCGTGCGTGTCTCTGTTTGGCTTGTCCTAGATGGATATGCAGACCCAGTCTAAATCGTGTACTTCCTCATCTATAAGTAAGGATACTAGTGATAGTGGGTCATGTCTTTTTTTTCTGGCCAGTTGTTGTTCATGTATCCAGGTGGCTAGTTTTCTGACTGTTTTTCCGATGTAGTGCTTGTAACAGTTCTTGCAAGACTTATTCTTGCTTGAGCAGAACAGACAAATATGTGAACTAGTTGCGGTGCTCAAATGTATGAAAAAAAGTTGTCGAGTAAAACAGGAATACTCTGCTTCCGTTAGTTGGCATTACAGCATCAAGGAGTTCTTATTTCAAGCTTGTCAGCAAAAGAGCCAGGAATGAGATAAGGAAAAACTTCTTTATTGAGATAGTTGTTAGGATTTGGAATGGAACTGCCTTGGAGAGTTGTGGATGAACATTAAAAAATAGAACTGGATATGCATTTGGAAATATGAATTTAACAGGCTGCAGAGATAGGGTTGGCAAATTGGAGGGACTTGGGAGACATTCCTGGAGCTGATGCCCACACAGTGGCCAATGGCCTCCTCCTGTACTTTAAGGTTTTGCACTCTATCATGTGTCTGATGCGAATAAAATTCAGGATCCGATTATTTCCCATTGTAAATACTCACGAATATCTGATTACTTAGTGCAGCATAAGCATTTAAAATGCAACTACTGCAAGGTCAGCTTCATTAAATAATCTAATTATTGCTCAGAATATGAATATTTGAAATGTTGAATTCCAATTACGAAAACAAATCTGTCATTGCTTTGCCACAAATCTCTTCGAAAAGGTTTGACTTTTCACTTACACGATAATATGCTCATCGTTTTTGTTCACTGTCTGCATTTCAAATTAAATAACATTCTTTCTAAAAGTTAAACGTTTTCAAATTATTGTTCACTAAAATTTGATAGCACAAATCATTTAGTTAGTTTAATATTCAAAGAGCATGTTGAACTATAGCCATTTCTAATTCGCTGACAAATAGCTGTAGCTTGTACATTTCAGTGAGAAATTGAACTGATTGATTATATATAAATATATAAGAATGCTCATTCTATTTGATTATTCAATCGTTTGCTCACCCTGAACATGTAATCACTCAGAAGCCAACCACTTTCAAGATGTTGGAGTGACAATGCATAGTTTTGAATCCTGACATTGTTTGTGTAATTCTGATCGCCAAAAGAGTTACATCCATGTTGTTTGTTTGATACAAAATAAAATGTACATTCTTTATTTCTGTGTTAGAAAATCTTGACAGGAGTTTATATTTTTGTTCCATAAATATAGAATCAGCCTAATTCTTTTCAGAGATTATAGTTCAGTCGAATAATCATAGTTGACGTCTTATTTTTGCGCAATTCACGAAACATAGCAAACATCTGATTAATACATGGGTCACCCAACAGATTGTATCTGAAGAAAACAGCAGCAAATGATAAGTCAAGAATTACGCTAATAACTGAACTTGGCGGAGCCTTTCTGGTGTAGGACACGTCACATATTGCACTGGCATTCAGTTGAATGGAACAATGAACAACATAACTGGAAGTTTTGGGCGAATGCCCCTCCCCAGCTTCCTAATCTCACTCAGATCACTCCCTCACACATTCAACAATTGAAAAGAATCCAGAGGCTGGGTGAAACATAAAACACAGAACAGTACAGCTTAGTGCAAACCCTTCAAACCTTGACGTCCTGCCGAACCTTTATCCTACTCGAAGTTCAGACTAACTGACATACCCTTCATTGTACTATCATTCATGTGTCTATCCAATAGTCACTTAAATATCCGTAATGCAGCTGACTCCACTAACGCTGCTGGCAGTGCATTCCAAGCACCCACCACTCTCTGTTTAAAGAACCTACCTCTGACATCTCCTCAAACCTTCTTCTAATCATACTAAACTTATGCCCGCTCGAGATAGCCATTTCTAACGTGCGAAAAAGTCTCTGGCTACGAACTCTGCCTATATCTCTCATCATCTTATACACGTCTATGAAGTCAACTCCCATTCTTTATTGTTCCAAGGAGAAAAGCCCTAGCTCCCTCAACGCTTCTTTGTAAGACATGCCATCCAGTCTCAGAAGCATCCTGGTAAATCTCCCCGGCACCCTCTCCGAAGTCTCAACATCTTTGCAGTAATGAGGCGACAAGAACTGAATACAATACTCTAAGTGTAGTCATAAGAGAGATTTTTGGCGCTGCAGCGTAACCTTGCGGCTCTTAAACTCAATCCCTGGCTAATGAAAACACCATACATCTTAACAACCTTATCAGCTTGGGAAACAACATTGAGCATCCTATGATATGGACCACACGATCCCTAGGGTCCTCCAGTCTGCCAATAATCCTGCCTTTAAACCTGTATGCTGCATTCGAATTCGACCTTAAAAAATGAATTGCTTTACACTTATCCAAGTTGAACTCCATCTTCCATTTACCAGCCAATCCTGTCAATGTCCAATTACAACCTAAGACAGCCCTTAACACTATCCATAACTCTAACATCTTTATTACATTGTAAAACTTACTAAAGCACCCTTTCACTTTATCATCCGAGTCATTTGTAAAAATCACAAAGAAGAGCAGTCCCAGAACCGATTCCTGAAGAACGCTACTGGTCACCAATCTCCAGGATGAACCCTTTCCATGTTCTACCACCATCAGTCTTCTACAGGTCAGACAATTTGTATCCACACACACAGATTTCCCTGTTTCCTTGTACCCCATGCCTGCTTACTTTCTGAATGAGCCGATCTTATGGTAACTTTATTAACCACCTTGCTAAACTCCATGTACATCACATCCACTGCTCTACCTTCATCAACGTGTTTGATCCCATCCTGAAAGAATTCAATAAGTTCTGTGAGGCATGATTGTCCATCAAAACGCCATGCTGACGATCTCTAATCAAACTATCTCTTTCCAAGTAATCATAAATTCTGTTTCTCAGAATCCTCTCCAATACTTTTCCCAATACAGAAGTAAGACAGACTGGCCAGTATTTCGCAGGATTATCCCGATTGCCTTTCCTGAACAAGGGAATAACTTTTGCCACCCTCCAATCATCAGGCAATACTTCAGTGGACAGTGGGGACGCAAGGATCATCTCCAAAGGCGCAGCAATCTCTTCCCTCACTTCCTCTGGTTACCTGGGGTGCTTCCTGCCTGGTCCAGGGGACTTATCTATCCTTATGTTTGTACTTCAATCAGTCTGTACTCACCTTACTTTGTCTACCCCCTGTCCAAACAACTGATTGACTGCTTTCCATTTCAGGGCTATATACAGTGCTGCCCTCCTGAGCAAGTACCATTCCAAATTTCCCATGGAATGGAAAAAATGTGAATGCACCAATGTCTTCCTGATGAAGGGACTCTGCTCAAAGTTTTCACTCTCCTGCTCCTCGGATGCTGCCTGACTCGCTGTGCTTTACCAGCACCATACTTTTCGACTCTGATCTCCAGCATCTGCAGTCCTCACTTTTTCCATTACTGAGGGCTGACCCCTCTGCACACTAAGCAAAGTAAGGTATTTGGAGCTGACTGTTCAGTTCTGGAACGTTGCATTTGATTAACACATTAATTAAAAAAGAAATTACAATTCAACAATTATTCATTCAGTCCCAGAGTTGCAGTTTTAGTTCATGGAAAGGCAGTTTGATAACAAACAGTAAATGACTGAAGAACTGCGAGGTACAGAGTATTCCATGTGCTATTATCCAGGCTGGATGTCCTTTACCTTAATGTTGGGAATATTATCGGACCGACAGGTGTGATAAGGGAATGAGTTGACATTTTTGCAGTGTGACATTTTTGCCATCACAGAGATGTGTTTGAGGGTGGTCAGGGCTGACAACTCAATATTCTGTGGTACAAGAACTATGGGCAGCACAGGAGAAGGGTAAAAGAGAAGGTGGCATTGCCTTATTAATTATGGAGTCAATGACTGCAGTTAGCTAGCATCATATCTTGGAAGGGTATTCAAATGACGCTTTGTGGGTTGACAGATGCACTGCTGGGGATATATTACCGACTGTCAGATAAAAGAAAATACAGCAGCAGGTATATAACCAATTCACTGAGGTGTGTAAAAACAATAACAGGATTATGATATTTAGACATTTCAATTCCAAATATTCATTAGGACAGTGATTTTTTTTAAAGAGGGGAAGAGGACTTGACATTTATTCCAGAGAGACTCTTATATCAACATGGAGCAGATACAACGATGGGCGGGGCAGTGCATAGGCGTGACTGTGGGGAGCGAAGCCAGTCAGGTGCCAGGCAGGTTTGGGAGAGCATTGCAGGACCAGTGACCGTGACTCAAGCATTTTTAGCTTCTTAAGGAAAAGACCAAAAGAAAAAGGCTTGAAAATTGAAAATAATTTGGATGATGGAGGCAGATCTTACCAAGAGAAAGACAGGATCTGGCCATAGTACAGTTACTTCTGGTTGAAACTGTAACAGCACAGCGTATAGGTGGGGGCGGGGGGGGGATCACATGCTCACAATGGAATTGATGAGCGTGTCACCACAACATGTTACACCAAAGATGAAATGTAGGAAAACCAGCCCGGAGAGCCTGGGATATCTACACATATTCAGAATGGAATTAACAATGAAAGAAAAGCTTAAAACAGGCATAAAGGGAGCAGGTCAATGGAGGTCCCAGAAGAGGAGAGAACGTGAAGGTCTAAACTCAAGAAAGTAAGTAAAAGAGCAAAAAGAGGGTGGGTGTGCAGCGGTGATAAAAATATTAGTGGGCAGTATTTTCAAGACTCCAAAGACATTTTATCGGTTTATTCAGGGTAAGAGGGATAAGAAGAGAAAGAATAGGGAGCATTAGGATCCGAGGAGGCAAACTGTGCTTAGAGCCAGAGAATATGTCAAAGACCTATTACATATTGGTCTTCAATTTGGAGGAGCAGTTACTGTATTCAATGTCTGTTCCTGACAGTGTGACCTTGAGCAAATTGACACAGAAGCTGAGGAAGAATTGGAAGTCGGTATATGATAAAATGTGGCCAAATCCCTTGATCCGGATGAACTGTATCTTAGACTGATGTGGAAGATGAGGGAGGAGATTACAGGCTCTTAAACTTTGTGTTGCTTTTTTTTTGTTATGCCTCTGGACACAAAGTTGGTATGATCGAACATGATAACATCTAATGTAGGTTCAACTTCCACACAGAGTGCTAGAAAAAAAGCCATGGGATTAAAGACCACCAAGTCTCACATCAGTGGGAGGGAAACAATTGTAGAAAATTGAGATAGCTGTTGGGGATTGATCACTAAATATGTTCAAGGCTGAGATGGACAGAGTTTTAAACAAGGGTTACAGGGAAAATGCTGGAAAATGGAATTGAAGGTTATCAGAATAAATGTACCCTAATTGAAAGGAAAAACAGAGTCAGCGAGCGGATGGGCATCATATCGCTCATATGTCTAATGGTAAACCTTTTCAAATAGGCTGTATTCACTGGAACACCAGCATCTCTCCCTCCAGAATGAGACACAGTTTGGAAAGCAATCAATAGATTCAAGGAATTCATAAATGCAGTACTAATAGACAGAAAAGATCAGAGGACTGCGACAACGTGGATTGGCTGTCAGGGTGAATATTTGCATCAGCACAGTCACCACGACGAGAAGGAAAACCTCAGCAAGACACTCTCCAAGTCCAAGTATGGGTCTGGTGTCAAGGGGTGCTTAAGTCCCAAACAATACATCACTGCAGTGTTTCCCTCCTGCCTTAACTGTGTACTGCCTGCAGGATTTCTCTGTGATCTTCAGGGAGACCATCGCTGGATCGTGATTGGCCGTTGGAGGATCGTTTGGTTGTGCTGACCTGCTCTTGGTGGATCTTCATGCTGGCTTCGGCCTAACGCCAATTCAGGGACCAGCCAACCTCAGAGCTATGGCCTCAGCAGCCACTCGCCGCCCAGGCCAGGGCATTCGGAACACAGTCAGGGTGACTGTGAAGAAGGTGGAGGAGCACACACCGGTGGATCGGACGGTGTTTGTGAAGAAAGTTCTGCTGGAGTGTTGTGGCCTTGTAGCTGCGGACATGTACTGCCTGCAGGATTTCCCTGGGGCAGGCTACTTCGATGTGACCTTCAGAAGCGTGAAGCAGTGGGAACAGCTCCTGAAGGTCTTCAAGGAGAAGGAAGGGGAGCCGCTGTTTTCCACCTTGTCGGCGACCCCATTGTGTGTGCTTCCTGCACAGAGGAACCGGGTTGTTGCAATCCATATGTACAACCCCTACGTTCCAGCGGCTGATGTCCTGACCTTCCTGGGAAGGTACGTCCAAGTCGAGGGAGAAGCCACTGATGTGATCGACCCCTTTGGGATCTGGACCAGTAAGAGGCAGGTCAAGGTAACTCTGAGGGCCGATGACAGTGGGAACATCCTCCACCCACCCTCGAGCTTCGCAATCGGAGGGAGCAGAGGATACCTGACATATGCAGGGCAGCCCAAAGTGTGCCGAACCTGCGGGAAGTCGGGACACGTGGCGGTGGATTGCAAAGTGACCATCTGCAGGAACTGCAAACAGGAGGGTCACTTGACAAAGGACTGTCGGGAGGAAAAGAGCTGCAACCTGTGCGGGGAGGCGGGCCACATGTACAAGGCCTGCCCAAGACGAGGAGCCGCCACCTACGCACAGATGGCCGGAGGTGGCAACACGAGCCGCGGACCGACAAAGTCCAACGAGGTACCGCGAATCAGCAAAGGAACGGTGCCTGGAGGTACCCAGAAGGAAGGGAAGGTTGTAGAGGAGCAGGCGGCAGACAGCGGGGAGATGCAGCAGCCGACCCAAGCTCCTGCAAGACAGACGGAGGAAATGGAAGAGGAGGGATCAAAGGAGGCAGAGCAGTGGATTATCGTTAAAAACAGGAAAAGGAAACCTCTCGAGGGCCCCAAAGCCACCAAGCGAAGGGGGAAGAGACACCTCCAAGAGGAGGATACAGGCAGCTCCTCCGAGGGTGAGGACGGGCGCAAGAAGGGTCGCCTCCGGAGGAAGAGGCATAGCGCCGTGGGGAGAAAGGAGGGCAACACCGCCCAAGAAGGAAAAGACGATCCCTCTGAGGGGATGGGTGAAGGCCTCCCCCTACCCGGTGAGAACCAAGGGGTACCCACCGGCCCACAGCTCCAGGGAACTGGGAGCAGTGTCCCAGTGACAGCCCTGCTGTCAGATGGAGAACGGGGCGATGCGGACCCTGGGTCTGACACGATGACACCAGAGCGGGGAAATGACTCCAGCGTGGAGCCGGACAACTACCTCAGCCCTGGGAAGGTCCAGCAGTTTGCTGTCACCACGGGGATGCACGCAGCTACCCCACTGGAGCAAGACCAGAAGAAAATGGACACTGGTAACCCCGTAAACTGTTAAAATGGGGTTTAAAATTGCCAGCATAAATGTGCGTAGCATTAAAGCGGCTACGCGATGTGTTTCAACGCTGGCCTTCCTGGCCAACGTCAAAGCCGATATTCTGTTTCTGCAGGAGTGTGGGATACCGCACCTCAGCAGTTACAGGAGATGGTCGAGCTTGTGGGCCCACGGGCCGTCAGTGTGGTCGGGGGGCAACGATAGCCGCGCCTCCGGCCTGGGTATCCTGTTGCGGGGAGGCAACTTCACCATCTCCGAGGTTAAGGAGGTGGTGGGCGGGCGCCTCCTCGTCGTGGACGTCAAATACAGAAACGCTCCCGTGAGACTAATCAACGTGTACGCCCCAGTGGGTAAGAGTGAACGGTTGGCCGTCCTGCAACAGCTTCCACTGCTGCTGGCTACGTCCAGGCCGGTCATTCTGGCCGGAGACTTCAACTGCATCATTGATGCTGATGGACGATCCGGCGGGGGGGACAGTAAACCGGACGCTACGTCCAGGGCCCTGATGGAAACGGTCAAAGACGCCAAGCTGCACGACGTCTTCAGCGCCCCTGCAGACGGAGCGCAGCGTAGATACACCTGGTCACGGGCAGACGGGTCTATCCGCTCAAGGATAGATGACCTGTTTGTGTCCCGAACGCTCTCGGTCAGATCCACCGACGTCAAGCCGGTGTTCTTCTCTGACCACTGCCTCCTGCTGGCCGACTGTCACCTACAGGACGAACAGAGGGCGGGCAAGGGAACGTGGAAACTGAACACTAAGCTGTTGACCCCGGGAAACATCGAAGAGCTCAAGAGGGATTACGCAGGTTGGAGAACCGTGAAGCCCCTCTTTGAGTCCCCAGCGGACTGGTGGGAAACGGTAAAAGGGAACATCAAGAGGTTCTTTATCCTCAAAGAGGTGTCCAGGAGGCGAGAGAGAGGCGGGGAAAACTGTCCCAGCTCCAGGAAAGTATGCAGAACCTGCTCCTGCTGCAGACGATGGGGGTCGATGTCACGGAGGACCTCAAGGAGGTGAAGGGCCAGCAAGCCTCGCTCTTTGCCTCGGAGGCCTCCAGGATAATCTTCCGGTCCAGGGTCCGCTCGGTGGAGCTGGACGAGACGTGCTCACGTTTCTTCTTCCAGAAGGTGCACAAAGAGAGCTCAGTGCTCAGCAGCCTGAAGAAAGAAGATGGCTCGGTAACGTCATCTCAGGCTGACGTCATGAGGATCAGCAAATCCTTCTACGCCAGCCTGTATGACTCGAAGCCGACCGACAGCGCGGCCTCCCAGTCGTTCCTGTCCTCTATCACGGAGGTCCTAGATGACGGAACACGAGAGAGGCTGGACCAGCCGCTATCTCTGGATGAACTGACCAAGGCCCTCGAGTCCTTCGAAAAGAATAAAACTCCCGGAAGCGACGGCTTACCGGTCGAGGTTTATTCCGCTCTCTGGGACTTGATCGGCCAGGACCTGCTGGAGGTGTATGTCAGTATGCTTCGGGCAGGTACCATGAGTGAATCCATGAGGAAAGGCATCATCACCCTTGTCTACAAGCGGAAGGGGGAGAGGGAGGATATTAGAAATTGGAGACCGATCTCACTGTTAAATGCAGACTACAAAATCTTGTCAAAGGTCATCGCCAACCGGGTCAGGTCTGCTCTGGGATCGGTGATCCACCCGGACCAAACCTGTGCTGTACCGGGCAGGAAGATCTCTGAGAGTCTCGCACTCCTCAGGGATACGATCGCCTACGTGCAGGACAGGGGGGTGGACACCTGCCTCATCAGCCTGGACCAGGAGAAAGCCTTTGACAGGATATCGCATACATATATGAGGGATGTCCTCTCCAAAATGGGCTTTGGGGAGGGAATCGGAAATTGGATCGGACTGCTCTACACCAACATTGTCAGTGCAGTCTCAATCAATGGGTGGGAATCAGATAGCTTCCCTGTAAGATCTGGAGTCAGGCAGGGATGCCCCCTCTCACCCGCCTTGTTTGTGTGTTGCATAGAGCCATTTGCCGAATCCATCAGGAAGGATGCGAGCCTGAGAGGGGTGACTATTCCTGGCAGCGGGGGCCTGCAGGTTAAGGCCTCCCTGTACATGGATGACGTTGCTGTTTTCTGCTCGGATCCGCTGTCCATGCACAGACTCGTGTGCATCTGCGACCAGTTCGAACGGGCCTCGGGGGCCAAGGTAAACCGAGGCAAGAGCGAGGCCATGCTCTTCGGGAACTGGGCCGACCAATCCTCTATCCCCTTCACCGTCAGGCCTGACCACCTGAAGGTGCTGGGTATTTGGTTCGGGGGGGCTGGGGCGTGCGCCAAGACCTGGGAGGAGCGGATCAGGAAGATGAGACAGAAACTAGGCAGATGGGGGCAACGGTCGCTCTCCATCGCGGGAAAAAACCTGGTCATCAGGTGTGAGGTCCTCTCAGTATTGCTATATGTGGCACAGGTCTGGCCTATCCCCAGGACCTGTGCCGCCGCAGTCACCCGGGCCATCTTCCAATTCATTTGGAGATCAAAGATGGACCGGGTCCGAAGAGACTCTATGTACAAAGACCGGTGCAATGGGGGAAAAAACACGCCCAATGCCACCCTCACCCTGATGGCCACCTTTGTGTGTGGCTGCATCAAGCTGTGCGTGGATCCCCGGTACGCAAACACCAAGTGTCACTACGTACTGAGGTTCTACCTGTCCCCGGTGTTGCGAAGGATGGGCCTGGCCTCGCTGCCGCGGAACGCTCCGAGTAGTTGGACCGTTCCGTATCACCTGTCCTTCGTGGAGAAATTTTTGAGGAAAAACACCTTTGACCACAAGTCCATCAGGAAGTGGTCAGCACGTAGCGTCCTTGAGACCCTTCGGGAAAAGGAGAGGGCGGATCCTGTCGAGCGGTTCCCTGAGCAGACTGTCAAAGCCATTTGGCAGAATGCCTCATCGCCAGAACTTTCCAACAAGCACCAAGACGTGGCTTGGCTGGTGGTGAGAAGGGCTCTGCCTGTGAGATCCTTTATGCACGCCCGGACTCTCTGCCGCACCGCACGCTGCCCTCGAAGTGGCTGCGGGGGGGACGAGACTGTCACACAACTCCTTCTGGAATGTGCCTATGCAGAGGAAGTCTGGAGAGGAATGCAGTGGTGCTTGTCGAGGTTCGTCCCGAGCAGCGCCGTGACGCGGGACTCCGTGCTCTACGGCCTGTTCCCCGGGACTCACACCGAGACGAACATTAACTGCGCCTGGAGGATCATCAACTCGGTGAAGGACGCTCTCTGGGCGGTCCGAAACCTGTTGATCTTCCAGCTGAAGGAGTTGACCCCGACCGAGTGTTGCAGACTGGCACATTCCAAGGTCCAAGACTACGTGTTGAGGGACTCGCTGAAGCTTGGGGCAGCTGCCGCCAAGGCGCGGTGGGGAAAGACCACCGTGTAAGATCGGCCTGCCTAAAGAAGAACAGGGGGCCCCATGCGGACGTTTTTTTGGGCTCTGCTGATGCCTCAGCCAAATATATGTACAAGATTGAAAAATGCACAGGATTGTAAATGACATTGATAAATTCGAAACTGTGTTTGGAAATGTGGACATATGTATGGCATGATCAAATGTACAGACCATCAAATCATTTTATGAATAAAGTATATTTTTGAAATAAAAAAAAAAGTTTCCCTCCTGCCTTAACCAAAACTAAATGTGGAGTGGTTTATTGACGTGCTGTTAGTGGCAGAATAGGTAGTAATGCTTTGGTTCCAGAGGCTTTGGTGAGCACAGGCTCAGCAAAAGGTACAGGTAAGTTCACGTAAAGTCTTTTTAACGCTAGTCTGACAGCTGTTGAGATGGCAGTTAGGGCAGTTGCACGTTTCACCTGCGGGATGTGGAGCTCAGGGAGATTTCCACTGTCCCTGGTGACTACACGTGTGGGCAGTGCAACCAGCTGCAGTTCCTGGGAAGCAGTGTTCAGGATCTGGAGTTGACTGTTCTCCGGATCATCCAGATACAGAGCACTTCAGAAGTAAGAGCTTTCGTGAGGTGGTCACACCCAAGTCCCTCCCTTAACCGTGTTTCTTTAAAGACTGTCATAACCCAGTCCCATGTAAAGATCCACACCCTGAGTTCATCAGCCTTACCTGTCAGCCGTGTTGCATTTAAATAAACGCAATTTAATCCAACAGGCGTTCCTTGCTTCCTGTCGTGTTCCAGGCAGAGAGTAGCTGGACGACAACCATGAATGGGGAAGGGAGTAGGCAGAGAGTGCAGGAATCCCCTGTGGTATTCCTCTCGAAAACAAGTATACCATTTTTGATACTGACTTTGTGGTGTAGGGAAATGGATGTCAGGAAATGACCGTTTAGGGGAAAGCAGCAGTAGCCAGCTTAGTTGCATTACGACTGGGTCTGGGGAGCAATGGGAAAGGATAAAGGTAAACAGGGTCTTAGGTATAAGAGATTCTGTGGCCTCAAACGGCAAACCAGGCTGGTGTGTTGCCTCTCAGTTGTCAGTGTCCAGGATGTCTCTGAGTGTCTGCTGGAGTTGGGGGGGGGGAGTGGGGGGAGGTGTGAACTGTTAGAAGTCATTGTGCACGTTGGCACAAATGACACAGGTAGACACAGGAATGTGGTCCTTCAGAGTAATTACTGAGAGCTCGAAGAAAAGTTAAAAAACAGGACCTTGACAGACACCTGATGACTTCCATTGTCATGAGCTACTGTAGGTAAGAACAGGAAGATATGGCGGATAAGTATGTGACTAAAGAATTGGTGCAGGGGGTGGGGATTCATATTTTTAGATCATTGGGAGCTTTTCTGTGACAGAGTTGACCTGTTCAAGAGGGACTGGTGGCACATGCACTGGACGGGGGACCAATATCTTCGCAGCCAGTTTTGATCGTGTTACAAGGGAGTGTTTAAACGAGATTGGCAGGAGGTGGTATCCTCAAGAGCAGGGAGGCAAATATGAGGCTGGAAGGAAATACAGTATTCAGAAATAGTACGTTGAAGAGACAGACCAGGCTGGAACATGATAGGGAGCAAGGAATTTCCTGTTGATTAAATTGCATTTATTTCAATGTGAAAGGGCTGACAGGTAAGGCCAATGAATTCAGGGTGTGGATAGATAATCGGCACTGGATAGTCTAGCTATTACAGAAACATGGCTGAGGGATGGGTAGGACTGACCTTGAATGTAAAAGGATAAATGCATTAGGAGAGAGATGGTGGAAAGTGGGAGGGGAGTAGCATTTCTAATCAAGGGGAGTAGAAAGCACTGATCAGAGATAAAATAACTGATGAATCATCCAGTGAGACTTTGTGGGTGGAACTAAGAAATAAGAAGCGGATGGTGACTTTATTGGGGTGGTACTATAGACCCCCTAACAGTCAACAGGAATTACAGTAACAAAAATATCTAGAGAGTTTGGGGAGACTTGCAGGGAACATTCGGTTTGTCATAATAGGGGTTTTAATTTTTATAACACAGACTGGAACTGCCAGAGCATAAAGGGATTTGATGGGATGGAATCAATTAAGTGCGTCAGGAAAGTTTCCTCCAGCAGTATATAGAGGGTCCTAATAGGGAAGGGGCAATATTTGACCTACTCTTACGAAATATATCAGAATAGGTGAGTGAGGTGACAGTAGATGTGCACTTTGGGACCAGTGACCATAGTTCTGTTAATTTGAAAATAGTTATGGAGAGGGAAGTAATTGGTCCACAGATTCAAGTTCTAAATTGGGGCAAGGTTAATTTTGATAGACTCAGACAGGCGTTTGCAGGGGTTGATCGAAGTAGTCTGTTTGCAAGCAAAGGGACCTCCAGCAAGTGGGAGCTTAAGATCTATATGTGCCTGTGAGGATGAAAGGAACGTTGACAGGAATGAGGAACACTGGATAACAAGAAATGTTTAGGCTTTGACCAAACAAAATGTGGAGGCGTGGCTCAGGTAGAGGCAGCTTGGATCACGGAAATCCCTGGAGGTGTACAGGGGATATCGGAGTTTACTGAAGAAGGAAATCAGGAGGGCGAAAAGGGGGTATGAGATAAACTTGACTGAGAAAATCAGGGTGAATCCAAAGAGGCACTTTAAGTATATTAAAGGAAAATCATTAACTAAAGAGAGAATAAGACCCCTCAAAGACCAAAGTCGACATGCATGTGTAGTACCATAAGAGATAGGCGATGTCCTCAACAAATATTTCTCCTCTATATTTACAGCAGAGAAAGATATGAATATATGGGAATTTGGGGAAATTATTGGTGAGATCTTCTGTATCACAGTAGAGGAGGTAATTGATGTACTAGAATCTTTGAAGTTGGAGAAATCTCATGGTGCTTACCAGATATATCCAATAACACTGAAAGGGGCTAGAGAAGAATTTGCCGGGGCCGTGGCTGATAATTTTGATCATCAGTTACCACAGGTGAGATCCCAGAAGACTGAAGGATAGCAAATGTGCACTTAATCAAGAAGGACTGAAAAAATAAAGCCTGGGAAATACAGAACAGTCCGCTTAACATCTGTGGTAGGTAAATTACTCGAGAAGATTCTGAAGCATAAGTTTTACATGCATTCGGAAAACAGGGTTTGATTAGGAATAGTAAGCATGGCTTTTTGAGTGGAAGTTCATGCCTGAAGAATTTATTAAATTTCTTTGATGATGTGACCAGGAAGGTTGACTAGGGCGGGCCAGTAGACGTGCAAATGTGTGGTGCTGGACAAGAACAGCGGCACGGTGGCACAGTGGTTAGCACTGCTGCCTTGCAGTGCCAGAGACCCGGGTTCAATTCCCGCCTCTGGCGACTGACTGTGTGGAGTTTGCACGTTCTCCCCGTGTCTGCGTGGGTTTCCTCTGGGTGCTCCGGTTTCCTCCCACACTCCAAAGATGTGCAGGTCAGGTGAATTGGCCATGTTAAATTGCCCATAGTGTTAGGTAAAGTGTAGGGGTATGGGTGGGTTACGCTTCGGCGGGGCGGTGTGGACTTGTTGGGCCGAAGGGCCTGTTTCCACACTGTAAGTAATCTAATCTAAAACAGCAGGTCAGGCAGCATTGGAGGGGAAGGAAAATCGAAGTTTTGGGCATATGTCTATCATCAGGAATGTCCAAGGTTTCGATACTCCTGCTTCTTGAATGCTGCCTGACCAGCTAGGCATTTCCAGTGCCACACTTTGCAACTCTGATCTCCAGCATCTGCAGTATTCACTTTCTCCAAGGGTGGTAGATCTGGACTATATGGATTTCAGTTACACCAGAACAAGATAAGTCTTTTCAGCCCCTGGAGTATGATATACAGTTACAGGAGGAGGCCAATCAGCCCTCAAGGCAATAGAACTAGACCCATTCTAGATCATGCAGCAACATGATCAGGCTATTCAGCTACTTGAAGTCAATAACACAGGAAATGGAAGAGGCAACAAAATGACTGGCCTATGGGGTACACTGGAATAACACCAGACTATATAGCCTGTAAAGCCTGCCCTTCCCTTCAATAAGGTCAGTGCTGATCTCTTCCGGCATTAATTTCTCTTCTCTGCCCAATTCTTTGTAGCCCTCAACTCCCTGATGTGTCAAGATCCATTAACACCATTCTGCTTCCCCAAACAGTTCAGAGATGTAGCTGCCTGGGATAGAGAGGCCAGAATAGTCACTACCCTCTGAGAGAAGGAAACAGTCCCCACGGATTTACCTTGACTTTTGACATGAACAAAATATATGAGCATAGTATCAGAGTGACTGACCCTGACATCACGGCAGGGCGTGACTGAGGAATGTGTCAAGGAAACTGAATAACATTGAATCTAATGGGAATCAGTTGTAAATTCCCAAGTGGTTGGGCCATTCAGGACACCATGTGGCTGGTGCAGATCAATCCTCTCAGTCCCTAGATATCTATGTTGGCGATCTTTAGGGTAGCTTCCTCGGCATAAACATCTTCAGCTGGTTCATCAACGTCTTACCCTCCGTCATTAGATCAGAAGTGAGGATGCTCAGAAAATATCGCATAAAGAATCAAAACCTGGTCAACATTCAAGCTCATGCTGTTAATATCTAGGTAACATTCATGTAACAGTACTACTGGACCCTGAACATTTCCAAAGAACTAAAAAAAGAGTAGCTCATTCTGTATCCCAAGCTGGTGTCACAGAAATGTGAGAACGCCATTCAGCCCATTAAAGCTATTGGATAAGAAGAGGCACAGCCCATTTACTATCTCTTATCTATTGCACAAGAAGAGTTTAAAACAAACTACAAATGTTGGAATGCAGGAGACTGGAAGAACACAACCGGCCAGGCAGCATCAGGAGAAGAAGTCCACTCCTTGGGCATAAGCTTTCTTCATGACTGGGGGTGGGGTAACGGTGTGTACAGATAAAGAGTCGAGGTGCAAGAGTAGGAGGAGGCGGTGTGGTGAGGTGGGGAACACAGGCAGAGGGTACCACCGGGTTGGTCAATGGGAGGAATGAATCCAGTTGACAGCTGGGAGATGGGTTGATCAAAGGAAAGGAAGGATATGAGGCTGGGAAGGGAGTCGGGGTATTGGAAGGGAGGTTACTAGAAATTGGAAAACTCAATGTTGAGTCTCCCGGGCTGTAGGCTGCACCAGTGGAATATGAAGTGTTGTTCCTCCAGTTTGTGCTTTGGTTCGTTGTGGCAATGGAGGATGTCAAGGATGACCATGTCGGAAATGGAGTGGGAGGGGGAATTGAAATCGGAGGTGATTGGGAGGTCAAATAAGCCCTTTCAGGTCCAGCTGAGATGCTCAGTAAAGCATTCCATTTAGTTTACATTTGGTCTCCCTGATACAGAGAAGACCACACCAGTACCACCAGATACAGTTAACGAGGTTGGATCCCATCACCTGACACATCTTCCACAAGGACAAATCACTTCGCTAATTTTGGTTCGTGCCACACTCCCCACCAAACCCGCCAAGCCCCACTGGCAACTGACCCTGCAGATGAAAAAAATGCATCACCTGCTGGCACACCACCTCCCTCATCTCATCCAAGGCCCCAAACAGTCCTTCCACGTGAAACATAGGTCACCTGCCTCTCCTTCAACCTAGTTTACTGCATCAGGTGCACCTGATGTGGTCTTCTCTACATCGGAGAGAGCAACATAAACTAAGGGCTCATTTCGCCGAGCATCACGACTGGGCCCACAGCGGCCGACCTGAACTCCCAGGCACCACCCATTTCAATTCCCCTTCCCAATTCCTTTCGAACATGACCTCCTTGGCCTCCTCTGTTGCCACAGTGAGTCAGACCGCAAATTGGACGAACAACATCTGACGTTCTGCCTGGTTAGCCTACAAGCTGGAGGACTCAACATTGGGTTCTTCAATTTGGAATAACCTTCCCAGCCATGGCCCTACTCCCTTTCCAGCCCCACCTACTCCCTTCCATTCCACCAAATGACCCCGCCTTAGAGCTCCCAACCGGATTCATCCCTCCCATCGACCAACCAGGTTGCACCCACCACTTGTGTACACCTATCTGCTACCTCACCATCCTGCTGCTCTCCCCACCCCAACCACTCCCTTCCCTCTTTATCTGCAGTTCCCCCTACCCCCACCCGCAGTCCTGAAGAACGGGTATACTTGAAGTGTTGACTTCTCCACCTCCTGATGCTGCCTAACTTGCTGTTTCTTCCGGCCTCCTGTTTGTCTAATGTTACACAGGAAGATAAGGAATCTAGTCAGCACAACACGCAGGTAAGCAGCTACCACCGGTCACCCAATAATGAACCTTTTCCCTGGAACTAGGAAGAGGACATTCAGCCACCCGAGACATTGACACATGAACAGAAGAGGCCATTCAGACCGTCCAAACAGTTACACTGAAATAGGAGGATGTAATTGATGCTGCAACACTACAAACTAATGAAGCAGAGGCTGCATAGACAGATTGCTCCATGTTGTGCCTCCTGGCTCCTTTGCTAATGTTTCACACGTGTTACATTAACATGGTTTGCTGATGGTAAGGACGCACACCGGATGGTTTGTGGCACATCTCAAGGAGGCATCTTCCATCTCCGAGAAGACAGGGCTAGTCTTCTGTATGGATGTCAGAAGCCTTTGAGAATGACCAACCCTGTCAGAATGTGGCTGCTGACAAGTTTGTGAACAACATGATGCTCAGTGCAGGGTCTCACTCCAACCGTGCATTGAGACGGAGAGAGTTTGGTCAGAGCCTGGAGCTGTCTCTCAACCAACATGGGGTCTCCACAGAGACATGTAAACTATCACAGAGTCATAGATTTCAACAGGCCCTTTAGCCCAAACTGGTCCATTCAGACTAAAATGTCCATCCATGCTAACTCCATTTTCCTGCACTTGGCCCATGTCCTTCTTAACATTCCCTATCATATATTTGTCCAAATGAGAAAACATAAATTGCGGGAAACACGGAATATTTAACGGTATCAATGCTTATTTTTGAAAATAATGAATATTGGTCTATAACGCTCAAGTTTTATTGCAATCACTTTTTATTCTTTTTACGCATTACAGATTAAGCACTTATTTCCTTCACACTCTCCTCGTGGTACCTTCAATGCAGGGATTACTCTGGCGCATTGCCTGTATTCTGTCTCATTGTGGCAAGGAGATCATTCCTCATAAAGGAGAGAAAATCTGTTCACAGCGTCCCAAGTACTGTTTCAATATCACTTTACAAATTCAGTAAGGTGTCTTCATACTTATACTTCCATCATTTTGCAATGAAGGACACTATACATTTACTGTGCTGATTACCTACTGCTCCGTATGAATTCTATCAGTGGCTTATGACCAAGGACACCCACCTCCTTTTCACCAAGAACACTTCCCATCATCTCCCCTTCGCATAAATACAAACTGAGAAGGATGGTATGTTTTGCCAAATCATTTTGTGGCCTTGAAAAACGCTATGCTTTAAGCACAGCCACGCCAACAACAACACCACTATTGCCATTGGAGATGGTTGCAGATGCTGCGGAGGTGATGGCCTAGCTGTATTTTGTCTGGAATAATAACGCAGAGACCCAGGTGATAACCGAGACCCCGGTTCCGAATCCCACCACGGCAAATGTTGGAATTTGCAATCAATCAAATATCAGGAATTGAGAATCTAATGAAACCATTGTGTTTGTCCTACCTGGAACACTAATGCACTTCAGAGAAGGAAATCTACTGTCTTCACCCGGTCGGACTTACATGTGACTCCAGACCACAGCACTGTGGTTAACACACAGTTGTAGTTTGAAATGGCCAAGCCAGCCGCTCCGTTATATCACTCACTAAAATTTTCAAATAAATGAAACCGGGCGGACCACAGCACTGACTACTTACAGCTCACAGGCTGCAGTGGGTCAGGGAGGCGGCTCACCAACACCTTCTCAAGGACAATCAGGAAAGGAATTAATTACTGGCCCAACATCCCATCACTGAATAAAAGAAGATGATGACACTCAAGGAAGAGAGACAAAGTTACATAGCTCACTTCAAACTGGGACTTTGATGTACAGCTCACATGGGCATGCATTTCAGTAATATGGGAACAGGAAAAAAATAAAGAAGATTAGTCTGGACTATTATTTCCACTCCAGCTAATCATCAACAGTCCCTCTGTTTGTTTCTTTCTCTCTACCTCTCTCTTTCTCTATCTATTCAACTCACTCCTTCTCCCTTTCACAACAGCCATCCCTGTCATCAACATCAAACAGAGCTGCATTCAGTTCTGATGTATGGTGATTGGACGCAAAACTTCACTTCTATTTTTCTCTCGACCTGAGGCTGCCAAATCTGTTCAGTTTCTCTGGCACTTACTCGTTCCTTTTGTTTCTGATCTCTAGAGGCATTTTTTTCCCCTCTACCTTTCATGGGATGTCTGCATCATTGACAGAGCAGCATTTGTGGACCTCACTAAATGCCTTTTACTGTGAGGCCATTCCTTAAGGTATTGGGTCTGACGTCAGTCTTAATTCAGACCAGGCAATAATGTGAGATTTAATCACCAAAGGACAACAGTGAAATAGATAAACTTATTGACAAAGTGCTGGTGGAATTATACTAGTAAAATTCACTTTTATTTCCAGTTCCTGTCATTTGAATTTAAGTTCTGTCATCATCTGTGATAGGATTTGAAACAGTGTCCACAGTGTAGTTACCTGGGCCACTGAATTACGTGCCCAGCGACATTACTACTCTGACACCGTGTCCCTGTCATGAATTTACTTTACAGACAAGAACAAGATTTTGATGGAAACATTTGTAACGGAAAGACTGATTAGAAGAGAACAGGAACCATAAAGTCTGACTTTTACCAAGGTATAGATAATGGTTTATTTTGCACTCGCACTGACGTCAAGATGGGGTCTGGCGATACCATGGAGCTGGGAGTGGGTAGCTTTGGTGATGGAGAGAATACCAAGACATAAATCAATTCGGGGAAAATAGGTACTTTGTGATTGTGAACAGTCTTGTTTTCAGATGTTTGTGTGTGCGGGTGTGTAGGCGGTTCTGAAATGTGTGGTTAATGAATGCATTTGCATTTGAAACTGACGACAATAGTTTCAGTATTTACTAAATATAGATAACAGAAATAGCACTGAAGTTCACCATGGGATTAATAAATCGATAGTGATGGGGAGACTTACCAGGAACACCAACAATAGCGAGCAAGGGATAGTAACCAGCCTGAATAATCAGCAGTACACCGTATATCCGAACTGGTAATATGTGCCAATACCAGGAAAGATACAATAGACCCCAGGATAAACTCCTGTCCATTGTTGCAGCATTCCAGTCTATTTTTCTTAGATTCTGAACCATTGATGCGTCATTCCAGTCGACTGTTCTCAGATTCTGATCCATTGTTGGCATATTCCAGTCTAATGCTCTCAGATTCTGATCCACTGTCTAAACATTCCATCTAGTGTTCTCAGATTCTGGCCCATTGTTGGAACATTCCAGTCTATGGTTCTCAGATTCTGATCTCTCCTTTCCCTGTCGCTGCAACTGCTGATCCTTGTCAGTGTTGCTGGTGATACATCTGCATCAATAATGGGATAAAGCATTGGAGGAAGCCCCGTACAAATAGAAGAGGAAAACCATCCAGTGACATAATTAGGATCCATGGAGAGTGACATCAATCACAGTCACTGAACAAACAGATTCAGATAACTCCTTTTGGAATACGACCTTCAGTTCAAAATAACAACTGGATTGAATTGAATGTTGACATCACTGGCTAATGGTCACAACTCCCATTTCCATTTGTTCTCGTGAAGTTAATTGTGAGGGAGAATTATTGACGTTTTCTTAATGCGGGTTAGATGATTCTGCTGTGATATTCATTTGCAATACTGTAACCACCTGAACGCTCCACCATGACCATCCACAACAAAAAAATCACAATCTAGATGTGGTTTCCATGCTGGTCTCTCCTTGACTAGAACAGGCACCAAGCAACAGATTCTCAGTGGATATATTTGCCCTGACCATACATAGGAAGTGTGGATATTTTTGTCTGGACATTCCACTCGTGACAATGCTGAATCTTCAACACACAATATGATTGAGCACGTTTTATGTAAACTAACAAACACTTTCACATTGTATTGGCTTCAAAGCGGTACGACTTACATTTTTGGAATTCAGTCCAAAGCCAAATGTGGCATGTTCTCACAAACCCAGTCCTTTTACAGGGTTATGTTGTCCTTGGTTTTTTTGAAAGAGGGTCTAAAGGACCCAAGATTCCAATATGTCAGAATTTTGACAGGTTCGTTGGGGTCCTTTTGTTTATACCTAACAGAACATGCCTCATCCAAGAAGCCTTTTAAGTCTCTAAAAAGTACCCTGTATAATCAAGAGGACCTGTCCAGCTCCCCAGCTGGACAGGTTGGATCAGTTCTTGGTTAGTTGAGTTAGAGTCACTGGACGCTCTCTGCCTCCTTCTGCCCTTCCGACATTATAACCAGTTAGCAGTTGGGTCAGTTTTATTCTTGGTGCTTAGGGGTTTTGTTTATTGGGATTGTTGCAAGTATATTGGAACAGCATCTTTAAATCGGTATAGCCTGTCAGGTTCGGATACGATACGTTATTCAGGTATTCTGTTTTCGGTTCCTTATGTTTAATTTGGTAATTTGGCAAATAAATGTCATTTGTTTAAAACTCGGCAGTCTGACCAGCTAATTCACTCTGGGAATATCAGCTATACACTAACCTTCAACAAGTAGCAAATTTATCGTCCGGCTACCTGCTTAAAATGTTTTGAGTGCTCGGGTCTGGTCCATAACAGATTAGGGGCCTTCGCAGAATTTAGACAGCGAGTGGCAGGTGATATTGTCTCTTATTTCGTGTGTTGATTTGGTGAGTAAACAGACCTTCAGATAGCAATGGTTCCTGCAGGAACAAAGCTTGTTTTGGAGGTGGAGGAAGTGACCTTGGGGGTTTTACAAAATGCACATAAGTCCAAGCCGTGGGAATTAGAAGACAAAGGGAGTTAAAGCTACCGTCTGATGTGAGGAAAGATGAGATGAATGCAGCAGTAGCTCGGCATTCCAATTTGCTGGAAACTCCATCAGGATCTGTGGAGATGACTAAACTTCAATCGCAAAAGAGGCAGCTTGAGTTGGAAGCAGAGGTGAAGCAGTTTGAGCTACGACTAAAATCAGAAGAGGAAGAAAGATAACGAATAGGTTTAACAGAGGAAAGAGAAAAAAATAAATAGCTTCAGCAGGAGAGAAAGAAAAAGAGGGAGCATTTGAGCTTCCGAGGTGGACACTTAGAATGGAAAGTCAGCTGAAAAGGATGAGGATGAAGGCTGAAGGTCAGCTTAGCGAGGTACAGAGTGAAGATGGGTAAACCCATGGTCGTCCAAAGCCTGGTGAGAAACGTGTTTCAGTATATTCACAGCTTGCCTAGATTAATGAGGAGGAAAGTGGCTAAAGAATTTCAGTGGGCAGTGACCATGTAGGTTTTGTTGACCCAAACAGAACTTGTAGGTAGAGCTAGTGAGGTATGTGCAACACTATCAGAGGAGGGATCTGGGGAGTATGAGGAGAGGAAAATATACGTATGAGCACGTGCCAAAAGCCTACAGACAACGTGAGGAATTTAAGGAAGGATCCTGGTCGAACCCATATTGAGTTTGAAAGAATCAAACAAAGTAATTTTCAGAGATGGATAAGAGCTTTAAAAAGAGAGCAAACCTACAATGCTCTGAGAGAGACAATTACTTTGGAGGAGTTTAAGCATTCACATAGTGCAAACTCATTTGGAAGATACTAGAGTAATAAAGGCAAGGCTGGCAGCTGAATAGTCTGATGATTATGACTGGTGATTATTGTTATAAAACTTGTTTTGGCTTCCAGAGTCAATTTCAGTCCATGATGGATAGAAATTGGGGCAAAGAGAAATCCCCACGTAGAAAGGGAGACGTAGCTCTCAGTGAAGGCAATACTTGAAGGAGGCAGAGAAGATTTTTTAAAAGCCTCCGGTGTTTTCATTGCAACAAATTAGGTCACATGAAATCACTGTTTTGGTGGATTCAGAAAAAAACACAGATGTAGGAAAAAAGGAATAAATCTGGGAGTTTTGATGGAGCGGTAACAGAATGCACAGTGGAAACTAGAAAGCTGCATCAGAGCGTATAATCTGATTGGAGGTTTGTTACGGAGGGAGTACCAGATCTGCTTATAAAATATACCTGCAAAGGGAAAGTTTATTCACATAGGGCAGTTAAAGAGAATGCAATATTAAGAGACACAGGATCCTCTGTGAATAGATAAGGAGATAGGTACTCCTGAAGGAATATTTCCAGAAAAGGTACAGCGAAAGGCAATTCACCATGAGACAAAAGGTGCAAAATCATGTAAAGTGAGCATAGCGTGTCCAGAAAAGTGTGGGGAAATTGTGGTAGAGGTATTGGACAAACTCTCAGCTCCAGGAATACAATTTGTCCTTGCGGAAAATATAGCTGATTCAGTGGTAGGATTACTGCTATATCATTGAAAAGCCAGTGGATATGCAGGCAACTGAATCAATGTAGGAGTCTTATCCTTGAAATTTTCCTGATTGTGGGTAACAAAGTCCCAATGTCACGAGTTGAAACAGAAAATACCAAAAATATAAGGATTAGGAAGCTTAAGTGGCATGAACAGATACTTTGTTCCATCAGAAAGTTGAGACAAAACAGGAGCAAATAGGTGATCATGTAAAAAATTTTTCTCGGCTAAACTAATTGAGTCACAGCAGAAAGATAAAAGTTTAAAGCAGTTGTATCAAAAAGCACATACGTTAGGAATTTTGAATGTATCCCTGAGCTTTATTACCTTAAAAATGATGTCCAAATGAGGAAATGGAGACTATCATATATTCAAGGAGCTGAAAAATGAGAAGAGATTCATCAAATCATATTGCCAATGTGGTACAGAAACGAGGTGATGCGAATGGTGGATGAATTACCACCGAGAAGTCAGTTCGGAGTGAGGGAAAAAAACAGACTGAATACAGAGACATTTTACTGGCCTGGACTGCAACAGGATGTAGTTGATGTTTGCCAGGCGTGTTATACATGTCAGGTAATTGGAAAAACACAAGTGATAATAAAACCTGCACCTTTCTTAACTATTACGGCATTTGAGGAACCTTTTACAGGAGTCTTAATTGATTGGCTAGGTCCGAGATCACAATCAAAAGAGTGGGCATCAGTATTTTTTTAACAATAATGGATGCATTGACTAGATTTCCAGAGGCCATCCCAAGGTGCAGTATCACAGCTAAAAGAATTGCAAAGGAATTACTCTTCTTTAAAAAATAGATACGGACTACCAATGAAGATACAGTGAGATCAAGGTTCAAAGTTCACATCTAATTAATCACGATAATGTCTTAGGAATGAAGCAATTCAAATCTACTGCAAACCATCCACAATTGCAGGGAGCACTAGAAAGGTGACATTAAACATTAAAGACCATGTTGAGGGCTTATGATCAGGATTATCCAGATGATTAGGGTGAGGGAATTCCATTTGCACTTTTTGTGATCAGGGATGCCCCCAATTAACAGAGCAAATTCGTTTCATTGGAATTATTTTGGGGGCATTAAGTGAGAGGACCATTTAAATTGATTAAGGAGAAAATAGTAAATTAGTGTTCAAAGGCCACACATTTGGACTCGGTCTTAAAATTTAAGGAATGATTAATAGCGCTGGGGAGTTGGCTAGACAGCATTTAAAAGAAATGCAACATGCAATAAAACAGGACGCGGAGAGGAAATTTTAAAAATGCAATCTTGTTATCGGGAATAAGATATTACTGTTACTTCCAGTTATAGGTGAACCTTGAAAAGCAAGGTTTAGTAGACCTTATCAAACACAACGGATATTGAGTGAGAGTAACTACTTGATAGGGACTCCAGAAAGAAAGAAATCTCACAGCGTATGTCATGTGAATATGCTCAAAATGTACTTTGACAGGTAAGGACAGCCAGAGAACAAGGTGTTAATGATTACGGCACAGAAGGAAAAAAACAACTTCAGAGGATTCTGATTCGGACATTCCTCAAATTAAAGTGGACAATGAGGTAGTTGTTTAAAAATGTTTTTCTGGAAAAGCGCAGCAGGTCAGGCAGCATCAAAGGAGAAGAAGAATCAACTTTCCGGGCATAATCCCTTATTCGGGAATGAGGAGGGTGTGCCAAGCAGGCTAAGATAAAAGGTAGGGAGGAGGGGCATTGGGAATGCGATAGGTGGAAGGAGGTTCAGGTGAGGGTGATAGGCCGGAGAGTGGGTGGGGGCGGAGAGGTCGAGAAGAAGATTGCACGTCAAGAAAGCGGTGCTGAGTCTGAGGGTTTGGACTGAGAAAAGGTTGGTGGAGGGGAAATGAGGAAGCTGGAGAAATCTGCATTCATCCCTTGTGGTTGGAGGGTTCCTAGGAAGAAGGTGATTTGCTCTTCCTCCAGGTGTCGTGTTGCCATGGTCTGGTGATGGAGGAGTCCAAGGACCTGCATGTCCTTGGCGGAGTGGGAGGGGCAGTTGGGTTGGTTGGTGCTGGTGTCCCAGAGGTGTTGTCTGAAACGTTCTGCAAGTAGGCGGCCTGTCTCCCCAATGTATAGGAGGCCACATCGGGTGCAGTGGATGCAGTAAATGATGTGTGTGGAGGTGCAGGTGAATTTCTGATGGATATTGAAGGATCCCTTGGGGCCTTGGAGGGAAGTGAGGGGGGAGGTGTGGGCGCAAGTTTTTCATTTTTTGCAGTTGCAGAGGAAGGTGCCGGGAGTGGAGGTTGCGTTGGTGGAGTGTGTGGATCTGACAAGGGAGTCACGGAGGGAGTGGTCTTTCCAGAACGCTGATAGCGGTGGGGAGGGAAATATATCCTTGGTGTTGGGGTCCGTTTGGAGGTGGCAGAAATGACGAAGGATGATCCGATGTTACTGGAGGTTGGTGGGGTGGTAGGTGAGGACTAGTGGGGTTCTGTCCTGGTGGCGATTGGAGGGGCCGGGTTCAAGGGCGGAGGAGCGGGAAGTGGAGGAGATGCGGTGCAGAGCATCGTCAATCACGTCTGAGGGGAAATTGCGGTGTTTGAAGAAGGAGGCCAGTGCTTTGTTCGGTATTGGAATTGGTCCTCCTGGGAGCAGATGCGGTGAAGGCGAAGGAATTGGGAATATAATCCCACCTTTTCCTCCACTACATTGATGACTGTATCGGCTCTACCTCGTGCTCCCACGAGGAGATTGAACAGTTCATCTACTTTATGAACACCTTCCACCCAGACCTCAAATTTACCTGGAGAGTCTCAGACTCCTCCCTCCCCTTCTGAGACCTCTCCATCTCTATCTCGGATGACCGACTCAACACGGACGTATACACTAAACCGACTGACTCCCACAGCGACCTAGATTACACCTCTTCCCTCCCTGCCCCCTGTAAAAACGCCATCCTACGTATCATTCCAGCTCCAACTCTGACATGTCCCTGGCGAGGAGGAAAATTACTCAACTATATCCAGTCCCTGCATAGGAGAATAATTACAATCTGACCAATTACCACACCCTCAGTCCCATCTCGACAGTCAAATTGGTGGGAATACTTTTCGATAAAGCTGTCAAGTAGCACCGAAATAATCAGGTCAGTGTGGTTTCTGATAGGTCCCCATGTGGAGATGGTGCTGCAGTGGACATATCATTGGTTTACGAATCCAGTCCAGGCCAATGATCTGGCAGGTGTTGGAAGTTAAAAATAATTAATAAAATCTCGATACCTAAAATCTGGTGTCAGTAATAGTGTCCAATGTTGATTGTAAACATCGGTCTCCTTCCCCAAGTGATCTCCCGTGCTTTCTTGGCCGAAAAGTGACTCCAGATACACAAACATGGTCTCTGAATCGGCCAAGTGAGACCCTCAATAGTATCAAACTGCTCTGAGGTCTTAAAGGATAAAACCTGACAGAACATCTAGCATCAACCTCGTTATCAGAAAAGGGAGTGAGAAACACAGTTCTGTCGACCCTTCCTAACATCTGAGAGCTTATGACAACCTTTACAGAGCTTTCCCACAGACTGAACAGAAACATCGGGAGAGTAGGAGGTCATTCAGCACATTGAGCTTTCCCCATGCTATTTCATGGCCGAACATCTCCTCAAAGCAGTTTTCCCCACACAATGTTCATATCCCAAAATATGTTTAAAAATTATGAAATATAGTGCCTTCGGCCCATCAATATATAGGGAGTTCTCTGATAACACATGTTTATTAATCGCGATTTGACTGCAATGTGATTCGTGAACCATTTTCTAGAAAGTGAACTAACATCCCTGCTTCCAATCTGTCTCGCCCTGTCAGAGTTTTATATATCTCACTGAGATCTCCACTCATTTTCCTAAAGCCCATGTAATACAGGCCCAGTCGCCCCAAACACTGCTCCCACAACTAACTGTCATCCCAGAGATCAGTCTGTCATCCTTCACTGCACTCCCTCAATGTCAGGTTTGCCCTTTATTAGGTAAGGACACCAAAACTGCACACAATACAGCACAATGTTCGAGATGGGGCCCACCAAGTCCCTGTACAGTTGCAGTAAATGACCCTTACTCCTGCATTCTAAATCACTCTGAAATGAAGTTAAATAAACCATTTATCTTCCAACCTGCTTTCTGCTCCTGCAATATTGCTTTCAGTGACTAGTGTACAGGGAGATCCAGATTCTTTTCAATGTTACAGCTCCCTACTTGCTGGATCTACGTACACTGTATACAGTGTGCCAATGCATTTCCCAGTATTGACTTCCGTGTTCAGAACTCACTGCCCTACATGGACTCGGAATGCTGCGCAGAAATAAACAAAAATGCAGCTTAAGTTCATTTATATATCAACAAATTTCAGCCAATCCTTTTCAAATGATAGCCTGCCATTCAATTGATCCCATCAATGTACACAACCTCTCATCTCTGCCATTGCTCTCCATCTGCCAGGTATTTGCCCAGTCACTCCACTTGTCTCAATCAATTTGGAGCCTTTTTTACATCCTCCTCATCCACTCACAAGCTGACATCGTTTAGAGCTGTCAGCAGTCTTGGGAATATTGCAATTGAGCCCCTCAACCAAAGATATGATGTGTAAGTGGAATAGTTGGATGCCAAATCTCGATCCTTGTTATATCCTCCAAGCCTTCCATTCAAAAAACATGGTTTTATTCCTACTCACTGTTTCCTGCCAATTCTCCCATTCTAAAACCATGACCATATATTAGCCCCAGTCCCATAGGATTCGAATTTGCACAATAGGCTTGGGGCTTTATCAAAAATCTTTCTGAAAATCAAATCGTATTGCGTTGATACCTTCTCCATAATTTTGCTAAAAGCCATTTTCCCAAACATGATTCCTATTTCATAAAACTCTGTAAAGAAGATGGAGGAATGTACACCGGTCGATCGGACTGTGTCCCTCAAGAAAATTATGCTCGAGTGCTGCGGGTTTGACGCAGCAAACGTGTACTGCATGCAGGATTTCCCTTAGGCAGGCTATTTCGATATGACCGTCGGGAGCATGAAGCATTGCGAGCAGCTCCAGAAGGTGTTTAAAGAGAAGCAAGGGGGGTGGAATCTGTTCTCCATCTGGTGGGTGGTCGCGTTGTATGTGCTTCCTGCACAGAGGAGTAAGGTTGTTATAATTCATATGTACAACACCCACGTCCCAGCAGCTGATGTCCTGACCTTCCTGAGAAGATGTATCCAGGTCGAGGGAGAAAGCACTAATGTGGTTGACCATTTCGTGATCTTGACCAGCAAGCGGCAGGTCAGGGTAACTCTGAGGGCCGATGCCAGTGGGAACATCCTCCACCAACACTCCAGCTTTGCAATCAGAGGGAGCCGAGTTACATGATGGTCAGAGGGCAACCGAAAGTGTGCCAAAACTGCAGAAGGTCAGGAAACTTGGCGGCAGACTGTAAGGTGACTCTGTTGAAACTGCAAGCAGGAGGGTCACCCAACCAAGGAATGCAAAGAGGATAAGAACTGTAATTGTGCTGAGAGGCAGAACATATGTACAAGGCCTGCCCAAGATGAGCGGCCGCCACGTACTCTCAGATGGCCAGAGGTGGACGGCAAAAGATCAGCAAGGCACCACAATTCAGCAAGGGAACGGTGTGTGGTGGAACCCAGAAGGAAAGACAGGCTGGAGCATAGTAGGCCGCAGTCAGCTGAGATGTGCAGCATCCAATCCAAACTCCTACAGGTCAGGCAGAGGTAATGGAAGATGAGGGAACCAAGGGGGGCGAGGAGTGGATTCCTGTAAAAAAAAGGAAGTGGAAAACTCTACAGGTCCCCAAAAACACCCAGCAAAGGGGAAACGACACCTGCAAGAGGAGGAAATGGGCAGCTCTTCGGATGTTGAGGACGGGTGTAAGGAGAGTCGTCACCACCAGAAGAAACAAAGCGCCGTGGGTAGAAAGGAGGGCAGCACCCCCCCCCCCCAAACAGGAAAAGACGAACCCTCTTTGGGGACTGGTAAAGACCAACCCCCACCCAGTGAGAACCAGGAGGTATACACACCGCCCCACAGCCCCAGATAATTGGTTTCAGCGATCCTCTGACAGCCCCGTGGTCAGACAGAGACCTGGGTTGTGCGGACCCTCGGCCCAGCCTGATGACACCAGAGCGGGGAAATGTCCTCAGCGTGGAGTCGGAGAGCTACCTCAGCCCTGCAAGGGTCCAGCAGTTCGCTTACACCACAGGGATGCAGACAGCTACCCCAGAGAGGCACAACCAAGAGCAAATGGACACTGGTAACCTCATAAACTGTTAAAATGCGTATAAAATTGCCAGCATTAATGTGCATAGCATTAAATCTGCTATGCAATGTGTTTCTACGTTGGCCTTCTTAGCCAATGTGAAAGCCAATGTCCTGTTTCTGCAGGAGCGTGGGATACCACACCTCACTAGCTAGAGGAAATGGTCGAGCTTGTGGGGCCCATGGGCCGTCGGTTTGGTTGGGGAGCAATGATAACAGCGCCTCCAGCCTGGGTATCCTGTTACGAGGAGGCAACTTCACTATCTCCGTGGTTAATCCTCGTCACCGACGTCATGGACAGGAATGCTACCCAGAGACTGATCAATGTGACGCCCCAGTGGGTAAGAGTGATCGATTGGCCGTCCTGCAACAGCTTCAACTTTGCTGTCTACGTCCAGGTCGGTCATTCTGACAGGAGATTTGAACGGTATCATTGATGCAGATGTACAATCCGGCGGCGGGGGGAGGTGGGGTAAGGGGGAGGGTGTGGCAGTAAATTGGACGCCACTTCCAGACCCCTGATGGTAATGGTAAAAGATGCCAAGCTGCATGACATCTTCAGCACCCCTGCAGACTGAGCACAGTATAGTTATACTTTTTCACGGGCAGACGGGTCTATGTGCTCAAGGATAGATTACTTGTTTGAGTCCCGAACATTCTTCATCAGATACAGCGACGTCAAGTAGGTGTTCTTCTCTGACCACTGCCTCCTGCTGGCTGACTGTCACCTACAGGACGAGAAGCAGTCTGGTAAGGGAACGTGGAAGCTGAACACAAATCTGTTGGCCCCAGGAAACATTGAGGAGCTCAAGAGGGACTACACAGGTTGGAGAAACATGAAGCTCCTCTTTGAGTCTCCAGCAGACTGGTGGGAAACAGTAAAAGGGATCATTAAGAGGTTCTTGATTCTCAAAGGTGTTCAGGATGCGATAGAGAGGCGGGCAAGACCGTCCCAACTCCAGGAAAGCATGCAGAACATGCTCCAGCTGCAGACGATGAGGGTCAATGTCATGAACGATCTGGAGATGAAGGGCCAGCAAGACTCGCTCTTTACAACGGAGGCCTCTAAGAAAATCTTCCAGTCCAGGGTTCGCTCCATGGAATCGTGCTCAATTTTCTTCTTCCAGAAGGTGCACAAAGTAGGAAGAAGATTACTAACTCCATAAGGATCAGCAAATCCTTCTATGCCAGTCCATATGACTCGAGGCCAACCGACAGCGCTGCCTCCCAGTCGTTCCTGTCCTCTATCACCGAGGTCTTTGACGACAGAACACGGGAGAGGCTGAATCAGCCGTTATCTCTTGATGAGCTAACCAAGGAACACGAGTCCTTTGAAAAGAATAAAACTCCCGGAAGTGACGGCTTACTGGTTGTGCTCTATTCTGCTCTATGGGACTTGATTGGCAAGGAACTGCTGAAGGTGTATGTCAGTATGTTTCTGGCAGGTATTATAAGTGAATCCATGAGGAAAGGCATCATCACCCTCATCTACAAGCGGAAGGGGGAGGGAGGAAATCAGAAATTGGAGACCGATCTCACTATTGAATGCGGATTACAAAATCTTGTCAAAGTTCGTCGCCAACCGGGTCAGGTCTGCTCTGGGGTCGGTGATTCATCCTGACCAAACCTGTGCTGTACTGGACAGGATAATCGCTGAGAGTCTCGCAATCCTCAGGGATACGATCGGCTAAATGCAGGACAGGACGTTTAACACCTGCCTCTTCAGACTGGACCAGGAGAAAGCCTTTGATAGGATATTTCATACGTGTATGAGAGATATTCTATCCAAAATGGGCTTTGGTGAGGGAATCTACAATTGGATCAGACTGCTCTACACCAACATTGTCAGTGCAGTCTCAATCAATGGGTGGGAATCAGTTAGCTTCCCAGTAAGATCTGGAGTCAGGCAGGGCTGCCGTCTCTCTCCTGCCTTGTTTGTGTGCTGCATAGATCCGTTTGCGGAGTCCATCAGGAAGGATGCGAGCCTGAGAGCGGTGAATATTCGTGTCAGCAGGGGCCTCCAGGTTAAGGCCTCCCTCTATATGAATGATGTCGCCGTTTTCTGATGGGATCCTCTGTCCGTGCACAAACTCATGTGCATATGTGACCAGTTCAAACAGACCTTGGGGGCCAAGGTAAACCGAGGCAAGAGTGAGGCCATGCTCTTCAGGAACTGGACTGACCAATCCTCCATCCCCATCACCGTCAGGACTGACCACCTGAAGGTGCTGGGTATTTGTTTCGGCTTGGCTGGGGCGTGTGCCAATCTCGGGAGGAGCGCATCAGGAAACTGAGTAAGAAACTGGGCAGATGGAAGCAGCGGTCGCTCTCCATCACGGGAAAAACTTGGTCGTCTGGTGTGAGACACTATCATTACTGTTATATGTGGCACAGGTCTGGCCTATTCACAGAACCTGTGCCTTCGCAGTCTCCCGGGACATCTTCCAATTTATATGGAGATCAAAGATGGACTCGACGTACAAAGATCCGGGCAACTGGGGAGAAAAACGCTCCCAATGTCACACTCACACTGATGGCAACCTTTGTGTGCGGCTGTGCGTTGCTCCCCGATACACAAAAAAGAAATGTCACTACGTACTGAGATTCGACCTGCCCCCGGTGTTGCAAATGATGGGCCTGGTCTCGCAGCAAGTTGTTGGACCGTTCTGTATCACCTGTCCTTGGTGGAGAAATTTCTGAAGAATAACACCTTTGACCACAAGTCCATCAGGAAATGGTCAGCACATAGTGTCCTTGAGAACTGTCGGGAAAAGGAGAGGGTGGACCCTGTTGAGCGGTTCCCTGAGCAGACTGTCAAAGCCATTTGGCAGAATGCCTCATCGCCAGAACTTTCCAACAAATACCAAGACATGGCTTGTCTGGTGTTGAGAAGGTCTCTGCCTGTGAGATCCTTTATGCATGCCCAGTCTCTCAGCCGCACCACACGCTGCCCTCGAAGCGGGTGTGGAGGGGACAAGACTGTCAGACACCTCCTTCTGGAATGTGCATATGCAAAGGAAATCTGGAGAGGAATGCAATGGTGTTTGTTGAGGTTTGTTCTGAGCAGCACCGTGATGCAGGACTCCATCCTCTATGGTCTGTTTCCTGGGATGCACACTAAGACGATCATCAACTGTGCATGGAGGATCATCAACTTGGTCAAAGACGCTCTTTTGTCTGTCTGAAACCTTTTGATATTCCAGCTGAAGGAGTTGCCCCCGAATGAGTGTTGCAGAATGGCACATTCTGAGGTCCAGGACTACGTATTGAGGGGTGCGCTGAATCTTTGGGCAGCTGCTGCCAAGACGCGGTGTGGAAAGACCACCATGCCATGTCTGTCCACCAAAGAAAAACAGGGGACCCACTCATTAAGTGGGCTCCGCTGGCAACTCAGTTAAATATATGGATGGTAAACTTACAGACTTCTATATGCGAAGGATTAATTCCGATCTCTGTGTGTAAAGAAATGCAATGTGCACATATGAATTGCATCATCAATTGTATAGATCAACAAAATATTTTATGAATAAAATATATTTTTGAAATAAAAATAAGTGTATCCCTCCTTCCCTAACCATAACTAAATGTGGAGTGGTCGATTGACATGCTGTAATTAGCAGAGTAGGTAGTAATGCTTTGGTTTGAGAAGCTTCAGTAAGCAGCAGCTCAGCAAAATGTGCAGATAAGCTCAGATAAAGTCTCTTTAATGCTTGTCTGACAGCAGTCGAGATGGCAGTTAGGGAAGTCACATGTTCTACCTGCGGGATGTGGGTCCTCAGGGAGACTTCCACTGTTCCTGATGAATACACGTGTGTGGGAAGTGTTTGGGCACTGTAGCTGGCTGCTCTCGGGGTCATCCGAGATACGGAGAACTTCGTTTATAAGACCTTTAGTGAGGTGGTCACACCCAAATCCCTCCCTTAGCCTGTTTCTGCAATGACTGTCATATCACAGTACCATGTAAAGATCCATGTCCTGAGTTCATCTGCCTTCCTTGTCAGTTCTGTTGCCTTTAAATAAACGCTATTTATTCCAACACGCGTTCCTTGCTTCCTGTCGTGTTCCAGGCAGAGAGTAGCTGGGCGACCACTAGGAATGGCAAATGGAGTAGGCAGAGAGTGCAGGAATCGCCTGTGGCTATTCCACTTGAAAACAAATATACCATTCTAGATACTGATTTTGGGTTTGGGGAGTGGGTGGGTGTCGGGAAATGAACGTTCAAGGGAAAGCAGCAGCAGCCAGGTTGGTTGCAGTACAACTGGCTCTGGGGCACAGCGGGAAAGGGTAAAGTTAAACAGGGTCTTAGAGGTAGGCGAGTCGATTATTAGGGGGACAGATTGTAGATTCTGTGACCTCAAACGGGAATCCAGGATGGTGTGTTACATCTCAGGTGTCAGAGGACAGGATGTCTCCGAGTGGCTGCAGAACGTTCTCAAGGGGAGGCTGACCAGCCAGAAGTCATTGTGCACGTTGGCACAAATGACAGAGGTAGATATAGGAATGAGGTCCTACAGAGTGATTACAGAGAGCGAGAAGGAAAGTTAAAAACCAGGACCTTGACGGTGGTAATCTTCTGATTACTTCCAGTGGCATGAGCTAGTGTAGGTAAAAATAGGCGGATATGGCAAATAAATATGTGGCTAAAGAATTGGTGCGGGACAGAGATTCAGATTTTTCGATCAAAGGGAATTTTTTGACAAAGGTGACCCGTTCAAGAGGGACAGTTTGCAAATGCACTAGACGGGGGACGAATATCTTCGCAGCTAGTTTTGTTAGTGCTACAAGGGAGAGTTGAAACGAGATTGGCATAGGGGGTGGGATCCTCAAGAGCAGGGAGGCAACTGCGATGCTGGAAAAAGATACAGTAATCAGGATTTGAAATGTGAAAAGTTAGGTCAAGCTGGAACAAGACGGGGAACAAGGAATGCCTGTTGGCTTAATTTCCATTTATTTAAATGCAAAAGGGCTGATCGGTAAGACTGATGATCTCCGGGTGTGCATATGTACATGGGACTGAGATAGTATAGCTATTACAGAAATATGGCTGAGGGACAGATAGGATTGACAGCTTAATGTACCTGGGTAAAATGCATTAGGAGGGACAGAAATGGTGGAAAGAGTGGTGGGGGACTTGTATTTCTGATGAAGGAGAGTATCACAAAGCATCAGAGATGAAATAACTAAAGGAACAATCAGGGTGTCTTTGTGGGTGGAATTAAGAAATAAGAAGGGGATGGTGACATTATTGTGCCCCCAAATAGTCAATAGTAATTACAGGAACAAAAATATGTACAGAGATTAGGGAGACTTGAAAGTACAATAGGGTTGTCATAATGGTAGTTTTAATTTTTATAACACAGATTGGGACTGCCAGAGCATTAAGGCATTTGATGATATTAAATTCATTAAGTGCGTCAGGAAAGTTTCCTCAAGCAGTATGTAGAGGATCCTAATCGGGAAGAGGCAAAATTTGACCTATTCTTAGGAAATAGTGCAGGACAGGTGAGTGAGGTGACGGTGGATTCGCAGTTTGAGACCTGTGACCATAGTTCTATTAATTTTAAAATAGTTACGTAGAAGAAAAAAAAACTGGTCCTCAGATTCAAGTTCTACATTGGGGCAAGGTGAATTTTGCCGGAATTGTACAGGAGCTTGCGGGGTTGACTGGATTCGTTTGTTTGCAGGCAAAGGGACCTCTGGCAAGTGGAAGCCTTTCAAAGTGAGACAGCTAGAATTCAAGATCTATATGTTCCTGTGAGGGTGAAAGGAAAGTTGACAGGAATGGGGAAACTTGAATGACAGGAGATATTGAGGCTTTGACCAGAAAAAAATGTGGACGTGTGGCTCAAGTCCAGGCAGGCGGGATCAGGGGAATCATTGGAGGTACACAGGGGATACTGGAGTTTAGTGAAGAAGGAAATCAGTAGGGCGATAAAGGGCCTTGACTGAGAAGATCAGGGTGAATCCAAAGAGGTTCATTTTGAATATTAAAGGAAAAAAAACATTAACTGCAGAAAGAATAGGACCATCAAAGACCAAAGTGGACATGTATGTGTGGAACCATAAGAGATGGGCGATGTCTGTGTTTACCGTGGAGAAAAACATGAATACTTGGGAACTTGGGGAAGTTAGTGGTGGTATCTTAGGGAAAGTCCATAGCACAGTAGGTGAGGTTTTGAATGTACTGGAATGTTTGAAGCTGGATAAATCTCATTGTCCTTAACAGATTGATACAAGAAAACTGCAAGGGGCTAGAGAAAAAATTGATAGGCCCTGGCTGATAAATCTGATCATCGTTAACCACAGCTGAGATCCCTGAAGACTTGAGGATAACAAATGTTGTATCTTATTCAAGAAGGACTGGAAAAGCAAATATCTAGAAACTATCGACCAGGAAGTTTAACATCTCTACGTTACTTGAGAAGATTATCAGGGATACGTTGGACATGCATTTGGAAAATTGAATTTGATTCGGAATAGTCAGCATGACTTTATGAGTGGAAGTTTGTACCTGACGAATTTGTTAAAGTTCTATGATGACGTGCCCAGGAAAGTTGACGAGGTCTGGCCGGTACATGTCGAAACATGTTATGCTGTCAAAGCACAACAGGTCAGGCAGCATCGGAGAGGCAGGAAAATCGACGTTTTGGGCATCAGCCCATCATCAGAAATGTCCAAATCAGCGATTTTCCTGCCTCTCGGATGCTGCATGACCTGCTGAGTGTTTCCAGCACCACAATTTTCAACATCTACCGGCGAGGCCGAATCAACTTTCCTGGTTACGTCATCATAGAATATTAACTGATCTCCAGCATCTGCAGTGCTTACTTTCTCCAAGGGCAGTAGATTTAATCTATATGGATTTAAGTTACACCAGAACAGGATGGTCCTTTTCAGGGCTTGGACACATACACGGTAACAGGAGGAGGCCAGTCAGCCACTCGAGCCTGTAAAACTGTACCCAGAGTAGATCATGCAGTCTATTCAGCTACTTCAAGTTAGTAACACAGGAAATGTAAGAGGCCACCAAGTGACTGGACAATAGGAAGACTGGAAGAAGACGATCTCTGTATAGCCCCGCAAACCTGCCCTTCCTTTCAGTAAGGGCACAGCTGATCCGCTCTCAGCCACAATTTCTCTTTTATGCCCAATTCTTTGTAGCATTCAACTCCCTGATGTGTCAATTTTCATTAACACCACGCCGTGCTCCAAGCATTTCAATGATGTAGCTCCCCCTAACTGTCTGGGATAGAGAGCCCCAAACATTCACTACCCTCTGAGAGAAGGAAACACTCTCCACACATATACCGTGACTTATTGAAATGAACAATAGATATGAACACAGCGTCAGATTGACTGGCCCTGACATCACGGCGGTATTTGACTGAGCAAGGTGTCAAGGAGACTGAACAAAATTGAACTTAATGGGAATCAGTTGTAAACTCCCCATTGGCTGGATCATCCAGAACACAGTGTGACTGGTGGAGACCAATCCTCTCAATCCCTGGATATCTCTGTGGATGAGCCTCAGGGAAACTTTCTCGGCACAAACTATTGCAGCTCGTTCATCAATGTCTTTCCCTCCGTCATACCTTCAGAGCTGGGGATGTTCAGTGAAGATCACACAATGTTCAGAACAATGTGTCACCTCCTCAGGAGCTAAAGTTTCAAAACCTGGACAACATTCAAGCTCATGCAGTAAAACTGTCCGGAACATTCGTGCAACAGTGAGACCAGACCCTGCACATTTCTTCGTTCCAAAAAACGAAGCTCATGCAGCATCTTAAGCTGCTTTCACGGAAATTTGACAGAGCCATTCAGCCCATCAAAACTATTGGATAAGAACAGACACGGTCCCTTTCGCTTTCTCCAGCCGATTACACTGGAAGCGATTAAAAAAAAATCGACAAATGTTGAAATGCGAAGTAGACAGGCAGAAGGCTGGAAGAACGCAACAAGCAAGGCAACATCAGGAGGTGGAGAAGTTAACTGCTTGGGGATAAATATTCAGGACTGGAGTGGGGTAAGGGAGCTATAGATAAAGAGGCAGGACGAGGGAGGAGGAGACAGGGTGGTGAGGTGGGGATAGATGAACACAGGTAAAGGGGTACCACTGGGTTGGACGATGGGAGAACTGAATCCAGCTGAATCTGAAAGAAGGTAGCTAGAATGGAAGGAAGGAGAAGGAGGTGGGAATGGAGTTGGGGGATTGGAAGGCAGGTTATTTGAAATTGGAGAACTCAATGTTGTCTGACGTGCTGTGTTCTTCCATGCTCCTGCTTTCCTGCTATTACATAGGAAGATAATGAGCTCAGTCAGTACATCACGCTGGTAAGCAGGAACCAAGGGTCGCCCAATAATGTCCGTGAACCTTTTTTTCCCTGGGACCAGAAGGAGGACTTTCTGTCCCTCGAAACACTAACGCATAAAGAGAAGAAACTATTCAGCCCGTCCAGACTGTATAGGATGTCACTGATGCTCCAACATTGCAAAACCAATGAAGCAGAGACTGCACAGACAGACTGGCCCATGTTGTTCCTCCTGGCTCCATTGCTAATGGTGCACACGTGTTATATTAACGACACCATGGTTTGCTAACAGTGAGGAAGGACTGCGGACAGTTTGTGCCAGGTCTCAAGGAGTCATCTCCCAGAAGGCAGGCTAGTGTCCTCTATGGAGGTCAGAAGTTGCTGGGAATGGCGAACTCTATCAGAGTGTGGCTGCTGACAGGTTTGTGAAAACATAACGTTCAGTGCAGGATCACACACCAACTGCTCATTGAGACAGTGACAGTTTATTCAGAGCCTGGAGCTCTCGCTTAACCAACATAAGGTCCCACGCAGGTACGTATAATATCATAGAATCGTAGAGTCTAACGTAACGGAGACAGGCCGTTCAGCCCAAACTGGTCCATGCTGACCTAAATCTTCATCCATGCTAACCCCATTTCCCTACACTTTACCCACATTCTTCTAATCGTTTTCTCCCTATCTAGGCGGCACCTGTGGGCGGCACTGTGGCACACTGGTTAGCACTGCCTCCTCACAGCGCACGAGGCGGGTTCCGTTCCCGCCTCCAGCATATCTGTGTTTGGAGTTTGCACATCCTCTCCGTGACAGCGTGGGTTTCCTCCAGGTGCTCCGGTTTCCTCCCACAATCCAAAAACGTGCAGGTAATGTGAATTGGTCCTACTAAGTTGCCCAAGGTGCTAGGTAAAGGGGAAAATGTAGGAGGATGGGTCTGGGTGGGTTGTGAGTCGGTGTGGACTTGTTGGGCCGAAGGGCCTGTTTCCACACTGTAAGTAATCAAATCTAAGTAAAATATTTGCCTATGGGAAAATACATACTTTATTTAATACTATCAATGTTTTGTTTTGAAAATAATGGATTCTCTGGGAAGCAAGGGAGGAGATTGCAGAGCCATTGGCCTTGATTTTTGTGTCCTCTTTGTCTACAGGAGTAGTGCCAGAGGACTGGAGGCTAGCAAACGTGGTTCCCTTGTTCAAGAAGGGGAGTAGGGATAATCCTAGTAACTATAGGCCAGTGAGTCTCACTTCTGTTGTGGGCAAAGTCTTAGAGAGAATTATAAGGGATAGGATTTATGCACATCTGGATAAGAATGATGTGATCAAGGATAGTCAGCATGGTTTTGTGAAGGGCAGGTCGTGCCTCACAAACCTTATTGAATTCTTTGAGAAGGTGACGAAGGAGGTAGATGAGGGGAAAGCGGTAGATGTAGTATATATGGATTTTAGTAAGGCGTTTGATAAGGTCCCCCATGGTACGCTACTGCAGAAAATACAGAGATATGGCATTGAGGGTGAGTTGGAGGTTTGGATTAGGAATTGGCTCTCTGGAAGAAGACAGAGGGTAGTAGTTGATGGCAAAGATTCATCTTGGAGTGCCGTCACTAGTGGTGTTCCGCAAGGATCTGTTTTGGGACCATTGCTGTTTGTCATTTTTATAAATGACCTGGAGGAAGGGTTAGAAGGTTGGGTGAGCAAGTTTGCGGATGATACGAAAGTCGGAGGAGTTGTAGACAGTGAGGAAGGATATGGCAGGTTACAGCGGGATATAGAGAAGCTGCAGAGCTGGGCAGAAAGGTGGCAAATGGAGTTCAATGTAGCTAAGTGTGAAGTGATTCACTTTGGTAAGAGTAATAAAAAGATGGATTACTGGGCTAATGGTAGACTACTTGGTAGTGTGGAAGAGCAGAGGGATCTTGGTGTCCATGTACACAGATCTCTGAAAGTTGCCACCCAGGTAAATAGTGCAGTGAAGAAGGCATATGGCGTACTGGCTTTTATTGGTAGAGGAATTGAGTTCCGGAGTCCTGAGGTCATGCTGCAGTTGTATAAGACTCTGGTGCGGCCGCTTCTGGAATATTGTGTGCAGTTTTGGTCGCCATACTATAGGAAGGATGTGGAGGCACTGGAACGGGTGCAGAGGAAGTTTACCAGGATGTTGCCTGGTATGGTAGGAAGATCCTATGAGGAAAGGCTGAGGCACTTGGGGTTGTTTTCTTTGGAGAAAAGAAGGTTTAGGGGTGATTTGATAGAGGTGTACAAGATGATTAGGGGGTTAGATAGGGTTGACAGTGAGAACCTTTTTCCGCGTATGGAGTCAGCTATTACAAGGGGGCATAGCTTTAAATTAAGGGGGGGTAGATATAGGACTGATGTTAGGGGTAGGTTCTTCACTCAGCGAGTCGTAAGATCATGGAATGCCCTGCCAGTAGCAGTAGTGGACTCTCCCTCTTTATGGGTATTTAAGCGGGCATTGGATAGGTATATGGAGGATAGTGGGTTAGTGTAGGTTAGGTGGGCTTTGATCGGCGCAACATCGAGGGCCGAAGGGCCTGTACTGCGCTGTATTGTTCTATGTTCTATGTTCTATGTTCTAATGAGATTTGGTCCATTACCCTGAAGGTTTAATGCAATCACTTTTTTTTTCTTTTGTAGTGACATAGATTATTTCCTTCGCAGTCTTCTCATGATACCATCACCACACGGATTAATCTGGTGAAACTCCTTTACACTGGCTCGCTGTGGCAAGGTGATCGTTCCTTATAAAGGAGAGATAATCTGTACACAGTGCCCCAAGTACCTTCTGAACAACACTCTAGCACGGCAGGAAAGTATTTCAAACCAATTCTTGAATCGTTTTGCAAAGAAGGACAGTATACAATTTACTGTGTTGATTACTTGCTGCCTGGTATGAACTCTGTGACTGCTGACCAAGGAACACAGCTCATTTTCGCCAAAGGCCGTTCTGATTCTTTAACGTTCTAATTAGTTCAAAATGAAGAAGGATGGTATGTTTTACCAAATCGTTCTTTTGCCTTGCGAACAGCTGTGTTTCAAGTACAGCCACACAAACAGCAACACCACGATTGCCATTTGAGATGGTCAGAGATGCCAGGAAGGCGATGTCCTAACAGTAGTATCTCCAGTTTATTAATCTGGGGACCCGGGTGCTGACCCCATCCTGGATTCGAATCCCACCATGATAAAAGGTGGCATTTGAATTCAATAAAATCGAATGAAGCTATGAAACCATTGCCGATTATCAGAAAATCCTACCTGACACTGTAATGTTCTTCGGGGAATTATATTTACCACATTCAGCTGGTCGGACTGACATGTGTATTTGACTCTGAATTGCCCTTTGAAATAGCCAAACCAGCCGCTCAGTTAGTTACTCACTATAAACATCAAAGAAATGTAACCGGACTGAACTAAGCACTGACTACTCACAGCCCACAGACTGCAGTGGGTCAGGAAGGCAGCTCACCAACACTTCTCAAGGACAATGACGAAAGGGAATTAAATACTGGCCCAGCATCCCACTAATGAATAAAGGCGGATGATCACACTCAGGGAATACAGACAAAGGGACATAACTCACTTTAAACAGGAACCTTGATTTATACCCTACATGGGCATGATTTTCGTTAATATGGGAACAGGAGAAAAAAAATAAGATAAACCTCGTTTTTTAATTTCCATTCCAGCTGATCATCTTCAAACCCTTTGTTTGCTTATTTTCTTTTATCTCTCGTTTATCTGTCTATTCAACTCACTCCTTGTCCCCTTCATCATAGACATCCCTGTCACCAACATCAATCACAATATTTTCAAGCTGTGTTCAGTTATGATGGTAGGTCAGCGAACTCGAAATGTCAATTCTATTTTGCCCTCGACCCACGGGTGCCAAATCTGAACAGTTACTGTGGCAGCTTCTCATTCTTTTTTTTTGTTTCTGATCTCTTGCATCATTCTTTGTTTTATTTAAACTTCCATAATATTATGACATGGGATGTCTGCATCGCTGGTAAGGGCAGCATTTATTGACCTCACTAAATGCTCTTGATTGTGAGGTCATTCTTTGACACAGTATAGAGCCAATCACATTGTTGTGGATCTGAGTCAGTCTTAAGACAGTTCGGTAATAATGCTAGATTTCTGTACCAAAGGATATCAGTGCTATAGATAAACGTATTGTCAAAATGCTGGTGCTGTTATTGAAATATTCGTGAAATTATCGTTTATTTCCAATTCCTGTTATTTGAATTTAAGTTCTGACATATCTGAGGTAAGATTTAAAACAGTGTATTTTGTGCAGTAACCTGGGCCTCTGAATTACATATCCGCTGACATCACTTCTCTGACACATTGTCCCTGTCATGAATTTACTTTAGAGACATGAATAAGGTTGTGATTGACATATTTGTAACGGAAAGTGCGCTTGTCAGAGAACTGGAACCATAAAGTTCCGGCGGCATGGTAGCACAGTGGTTAGCACTGCTGCCTCACAGCGCCGGAGACCCGGGTTCAATTCCCGCCTCAGGCGACTGACTGTGTGGAGTTTGCACGTTCTCCCCGTGTCTGCGTGGGTTTCCTCCGGGTGCTCCGGTTTCCTCCCACAGTCCAAAGATGTGCAGGTCAGGTGAATTGGCCAGGGTAAATTGCCCGTAGTGTTAGGTAAGGGGTAGATGTAGATCTAGATGTAGGGGTATGGGTGGGTTACGCTTCGGCGGGGCAGTGTGGACTTGTTGGGCCGAAGGGCCTGTTTCCACACTGTAGGTAATCTAAATCTAATCTAAAGTCAGAATTTTATCAAGGCATGGATAATGGTTTATTTAGTATCCGCACTGACGTCAAGGTGGGGAGTGCTGATATTATGGAGCTGGTAGTGGGTAGATTTGGTGATGGAGAGAATACCAAGAAATAAATCAATTCGGGTCAAAAAGGTACTTTTGTTCTCAGATGTTTGTGTGGACGAGCTTGTTGGGCAGTTCAGAAGTTTGTAGTAATGAATGGAATTTGCATTTGAAACTGAAGACAAAGGATTCTGTCTTTGCCAAATGTAGATAACAGAAATAGCAATGAGGTTCACCATGGTTTATGGATTAACAAATGGATAGAGATGAAGAGACTTACCAGGAACACCAACAATAGCGAGCATGGGATAGGAGCCCGCATGAATAATCATCAGTGCACCCATATATCCGATGTGATAATGTGAACCCAGACCAGGAAAAATAGGCAAGACACCAGGATAAACTCCTGTCCATTGTTGCAGCATTCCAATCTAGAGTTCTTAAAATCTGATCCATTAATGGAACATTCCAGACTATTCTCAGATGTTTATCTCTCCTCTCACTGTCTCTGCAGCTGCTGATCCCTGTTAGTGTTGGAGATGATGCATCTGCTGCGACAATGGCATAAAGCATTGCATGAAGCTCCTTACTATTAGAAGAGGGGTGCCACATCTAGTGCCACAGTTAAAATACATGGAGACTGGCCTCAATCACAGTCACTGAAAAAACAGATCCAGTTGACTCCTTTCAGTGTGGTAGCTTCCGTTCACAATACGAACTGGACTGGATTGAATGTTGGCATCACTGGCTGTTGGTCACATCTCCCACCACCAATTGCTGTCGTGACGTTAGTGGTGAGGGACAATGAGGATATTTTCCTATCACAAGTTAGATGATTCTGATGTGTTGTCCGTTTGCAATGTTATAACCACCTGAACTTCCCATCACCATACCTCCAAAACAAACAACCTAGATGTAGTTACCGTACTGATGTCTCCTCCACAGAACAGGCGCCAGCCAATAGATTTACAGTGGGCATATTTGCCCTGACCATACACAGGAAGTGTGAATCTGTCTGGACATTCCTCTCATTGCTCTAATAAACCAATCTTGTATCTTCAATACCCAATGCCCGTCAGCGCTATTTTATATTAACTCACAAACACTCATTTTTTGAATTCACTTCAAAGCCAAATGTCACAAATTGTCACAAATCTGGTCCCTTTACAGGGTTATGTTGTTCTTGATCTTTATTTTCAGGGATGCTCTAAATGACCCAAGGTTTCAATATGTCTGATTTTTTAAAAGGTTTATTAGTGTCCCTTCATTCATACATAACAGATCATGCATCAGGCAGAACGCTTTCAATTCTTTTAAAAAAAACCCTGCATAATCAAAGGATGTGTCCAGCTCTGTAGCTGGGCAGATCTGTTCAGTTTGGGGGCGAGTTGAGTCAGGTCACTGTTGAAATTGGATGCTCACCCCCTCCTTCTGCACTTCTGACCTCATGAACTGCAAGCATTTTGTGTCAGATTTACTCTTTGTGCTAAGGGGTTTGTTCATTGCGATTGTTGCAAGTAGTTTGATGCAGCATCCTTAAGGTCGGATAGCCTGTCGATTGGATAGGATACGTTATTCAGCTATTCTCCTTTCAGTTCATGCACTTCATTCTGTAATTTGGGAAACAAATAATGTTTGTTTAAAATACTGCAGTCTGACCAGCTAATTAACTCTGCGAATATCCACTACACACTTACCTTTAACAAATAAAAAGTTACGGTCTGGGCTACTTGCCTAAACATTTTTGAGGGATCGGGCCTGGTCCATAACATATTGGGGGCCCTTTGCAGGATTTAGGCAGCGAGTGGCAGGTGTTAGTGTCTCTTATTTTGTGTTTTGATTTGTCTTGGTAAACAGAGATTTAGAGAGCAATGGCTCTTGCAGGAACCAAGGATGTTTTGGAGGTGGAAGAATCGACCTTGGGGATTTTACAAAATGCACATAAATCCAAGCTGCAAGAATTAGTAGACAAGCTGCAGTTGAAGCTGTCACCTAATGTGAGGAAAGTTGAGATGATTGCAGCAGTAGTTCTGCATTCAAACTTGCTGGAAACTCCACCGGGATCTGTACAGAAGATTAAACTTCAATCGCAAATAAAGCAGCTTGTGTTAGAAGCAGAAATGAAGCAGTTGGCGTTGCGACTAAATTTAGAAGGAAAAGAAAGAGGACGAATAGATTTAATGCAGGAAAGAGAAAAAGAAAAAAAAGTAAATGTTTATCAGAAGAAAAAGAAAAAGAGAGCGCGTTTGCGTTTCAGAGATAGACATTTAGAATGGAAGGTCAGCTTAAAAGGATGGAAATGAAGGCTGAAGTTACGCTTAGGGAACTGGGGAGTATGAGGATGCAAATCAAATGCACATGAACTTGTTCCAGAAGCCTATAGACAACATTTAGGAAACTAAGGAGTGGCCCGGATCAAACGTATATTGAGTTTGAAAGGTTCAAGCAAAGTAATTTCGATAGATGGAAAAGAACTTTAAAATTCAAGCAAACCTATGATGCACTTAGAGCGTAACTATTTTGGAGGAATTCGAAAATTCACTGCCTGAAGTAATGCAAACTCCTGTGGGAGAGCAGAGAGTTTAGATAGCAAGGTTAGCAACTGAAATGGCTGAAGATTATGAATTGGTCTATAAAACACAGTTTGGCTTCCAGACTAAATTTCAGTCCATGAGGTAAGTAAACTGGGGCAAAGAGAAATCCTCACGTGGGAAGGGATATGTAGATCTCAGTGAAAATCATAAGGATAACTTACAACAGGGGTAAAAAGGAAATCCAAGAAGAGGACAAAGAAGTTTAAAAAACTCCGATGTTTTCATTGCAATAAATTAGGTCACAGGAAATCACTCTGTTGGTGCACTAGGGAAAAAAAGATGTAGGAAAACAGGATAAGCCTGGGAGTTTTGTTGGAGTGGTAACAGAAAGCACAGTGGAGGCGAGAAAGCTTCATCAGAGTGTACAAGCTGATCGGAGATTGGTCAAGGAGGAAGTGCCGAATCTTGCTTATAAAATATACCTTCAAAGGGAAAGTTTATTCACATAGGCCAGAAGTAGCAGGTACAGAGGATGCAATATTAAGGGACACAGGATCCTCTCAGTCTGTGATGCTGAAAGATGTGGAGATATATATTCCTGAGGGACTATTTCCAGAAAAGTTACTATTAAAGGGAATTCACTGTGAGACTAAATAAAATCACATGGTTATGTTAAGGGAGGATAGAGTGTCCAGTGAAGAGTGAGGAAATTGTGATAGGAGTACTGGACAAACTCTCAGCTCCAGGAATACAACTTTTCCTTGTAAAGTATGCAACTGATTCACCGGTAGAAGTGCTGCCTGCTCTGGTTAAAAACCACTGGAGACACAGCCAATTGAAGCAATGCCTTATCTTGGAATCTTTTCTGAATGTGGGGTAGCAAGGTCCCAGTATCACGAGTTCAAACAGGAGAGATAAAAAAATGTAAAGGTAAGTAAGCTGAAGTGGCATGAGGAAATACTTCGTTCCATCAGATAGTTGTTACAAAACAGGAGAAAATAGGTGATCATGCACACATGTTTAGTTCAGCTAAACTAATTGAGTTACAGCAGAAAGATGAAATTTTTAAGTGGTTGTATCAAAAGGGCATATACATTAGGGATTCTGAATGCATCCCTGAGTATTATTACCTTAAAAATGGTGTCTGCATGAGGAGATGGAAACGATCACATACTGAAGGAGATGAGAAATGGGCAGAAATTCATCAAATTGAATTGAAAATGGGGTACAGAAAGGAGAAGCTGCAAGTGAAGCATGAATTACCACGTGGAGGTCATTTTGGAGTGAGGAAAACACAGTCTAAAATAGAAGGCATTCTTACTAGCCTACACTGCACCATCATGTTGTTGAATTTTGCCAGACGTGAAATACACGTGAGGTAATTAGAAAACCAGAGGTGTTAATAAAACCTGCATCTTTAATAACTATTCCTGCAGTTGAGGAACCTTTTACAATCGTTTAATTGATTGGCTAGGTCCCCTATATCAAACAAAAAAAAGTGTGAATCAGTATTTGTTAACAATAATTGATGTATCCACGAAATTTCCAGAGGCTATTGCATTATGCAAAGTCACAGCGAAAAGGATGGTAAAGGAAATACTCTTTTTAAAAATATATACGGACTACCAATAGAGATACAGTGCGACCAAAGTTCAAACTTCACATCCAAACAGTTCAAAGAAGTTAAGGGCAGCTCTGTAATAAATCAATTCAAATCTACTGTGAACCATCTAAAATCGCAGAGAGCACGAGAAAGGTGACATCAAACTTTAACGATCATGTTGAATGCTTATGGTAAGGATTATCCAGCTGATTGGTGTAAGGCTTTTAGTGATCAGAGATGCACAAAATGAATTGACCAAATTCTGTCCATTTTAATTAGGTTATTAAGAGGTAGGACCGTTAAGGTCGATTCAGGAGTAGTTAGTAAATCAGAAGTAAAAGGCCACACTATTGGACTATGTCTCAAATTTTCCGGAATGATTAAAAAACGCTGGGGAGTTGGCTAGATGGCATTTAAAAGTATTGCAGAATGCACCTAAACAGGAAGTAGACAAGAACTCAAAAATTTGCAATTTTGCTCTCGGGGATAAAGTATGTATGTTACTTCCAGTGATGAGGGGATCTTGAAAAGCAAGGACTGGTGAAACTTATCAAATGCGAAAGAATATTGAGTGAGGGTAACTACTTGATAGGGACTCCAGGCAGAAAGGAATCTCACAGAGTATGTCATGTGAATATGCTCAAAAGGTATTTTGACAGGGAACGGACAGCAAGAGGAGAATGTGTTAAATGATTACAGTACAGAAGGAAAAACTAAGTTCAGAGGATTCTGGATTGAACGTTCCTCAAATTAAAGTGGACAATGAGGAAGTTTTCTAAAATTGGGATAAATTATTGAGTAACCTCCCTGAGGAAAAATAAAATAAAATGACTGATAGAGTTGTTAGTATTATATGGGGAGATATGAGGAAATTAAATGGGAAATATTACCTAATTGTGCATAAGGTAGATAAAGGACATGCTGTTCCGATTAAGCAGCATCCTTATTAGCATAATCCTCTAATGTTGGCACAGATTCAGAAGGGGATTGAACACATGCTCCAAGATGACATAATCCACCTGAGTTACAGTGACTAGAACTCATCCTAAGTCATGGTACTGAAACCAGATGGTACCCAACGATTTTCTGTGGACTGTCGCAAAGTCAATGCAGTTAAATAAAGGATGCATATCTAATTCCGCAGTTGGAAGGCTTTCGTTGGAAGGTGGGACAAGCAACTTCCATTTGGTTTGAGCTCCATCTGATGAAGCGAAGCCTTTCAAGGGGGCTATAAATGCGAGTGATGTGGGTGTGGGTGCTGCCCACCTGCTGGAAGACGACGAGAAGACACAAAGACTTATTGGTATTTATCCAGCAAGTTAAACATTTATTGGTAGAAATATTCAACAGCTAAGAAAGAGACTTTGAGCTTCGTGTTGGCACGACAACATTTCAGTTTTTTTATTATTAGCAACGCATCTGTAACAATAACCCATTGAAGCTTTTGGAGAAATTTAAGGACAATAATGCGAGTCTGTTTTGCTCGACCCTGTAAATTCAGCCACACAATTTGAAAATTGAGCCTCTGGCAGGTCTTGAAAACATGATTGCCAAAGCATTGCCGAAACTTTAATGACAGATAGACACACTCAGTGGGAGGTGTATCACACACGGAATTTGGATGTAGCTCTGCAGGTTTGCATTTTTATACTAAGTGAAGGCATATGTGTGTTTTTGTGTACTAACCACTACTTTTGGTGATTTTGAGAACTGAAGACATCTTTAGATATTAATGATTCAGTTTTATATGGTCCCTTCACAAGGTTATGTTGTGTTTGATTTTTTTTTTCAGAGAGGTTCGAACCGACCCAAGGTTACAACATGTCTCAATTTTGAAAGGCTCATTGGGATCCTTTGGTTTATACCAAACTGGTAAAACCTCAAGAACAAGGTCTTCAAGTCTTAAAAACAAACTGGTATAATCAAGGGGACATGGACAGCTCTCCGCCAGCGCAGTTCAGTCAGTTCGAAGGTTATTTAAGTCAGAGTCACTGTTGAAACTGGACGCTCTCCCCATCCTTCTGTCCTCTACATTTGTAACCTGTAAGCTTGGTTTGTGTAATTTTTACTCTTTGTGCCAAGGGGGTTGTTTATTGGGAATGTTGAAACCAATTTGGAACAGCATCATTAAGTAGGGAAAGCCTGTCAGGTTCGGATCGGATGAGTTATTTGAGTATTCAATATTCGTTGGTTGTGTTTCATTACTTAATGCTTTAAATAAATTCTTTTTGTTTAAAACTCGGCAGTCTGACCAGCTAATTCACTCTGGGGATATCCACTATACAGTTACTTTCAACAATTAGCAAATCTACGGTCTGGGCGACCTGATTAAAATGTTTGGAGGAGTCGGGCCTGGTCCATAAAAATGTAAAAAATAATCTTGTTCATCAAAAGTTATGATTTAACAAGTAAGGGAAGGAATGAATATGATATTGGCTATGACACAGAAAGGATTGGGGCCAACAACTGAGGAGACCTCCTCAGATTACAAAAAGATCTTGATCAAATGGGTCAATCAGCTGACAAATAGCAGACAGAGTTCAATCTGGATGAATGCGAGGTGCAGGCAGTAGTGTGTGTTTGCTGCTGTCTGCTGCACCAGGAATGGGATAATTTTATACCCCATCTCCTGGGTTCAGCACATCGATGTCCTTCGTGATCTTTGAGAGGCCTTACTCTCGTGGTTAAGTCTTGCTGTTAATGTAGTTACACAATATCTTTGAATTATCATTAACCTTATCTGCCCATGCTATCTCATATCTCTTTTTGGCTTTCCTTATTTCTCTCAAAATGGTGCTCCACTCTCTTTATATTGATTAAAAGATTCAATTCAATAAAGTTGTCTGGATCTAAAGTAAGTATGTCTTTTATTTTTGAGTGGCACCTCAGTAACTTTAGTCATCCATGGTTCCTTAACCTTACTAGCTTTACCCTCACGCTAACAGGAACATTATGCCTCTCAACTCACGTCGTCAGTCTGTTGACTGCCTCCCCCTTGTCAGACATTATTTTACCTGCGAAAAGTCTACTCCCATCAAACTTGGACAGTCCTTGTCCCATGCCATTGAAAATTATGGTACTCCAATGAAAAAGATAATATTAATGGAAGGCGTATTATTTTCCACTAATAGTTATGATTGCAAGACCCAAAAGTATTCTCCCATGTTCACTTCAGTCACTTGCCCTGCCTATTTCACAAAACCTGGTCTCGTTTTGCTCCTTCTTGATTAGGATGATCCACTTACTGATGAAGAAAATTTTCTTCGACACATTTGACAAATTCTTCATGATTCAACCTTTTAACACTATGGTAGTCCCAATCATTTCCTTAGTAAATTAAAATCCCTATTACCACAACCTTATTAAGCTTACATATATCCGAGATCTTCCTACATGTCTGTTTCTCAATTTATTTCTTACTGTTGGAGAGCATATGGTGCAATAACGTCAACATACTCTTTCCTCTCTTATATTTAATTTCTATCAATATATTTTGATTGGACGATTTGTCATAAATGAGCATATAGTGCAATCTCTTCAAAGTGATCTTTACTTTCTTATTTTTAACACTACCCATGTATTTCACCTGATCATGTTTGAGAAATCGCTTCTCCAGTAATACCAGTAATTTATCCCTTAATCTAAAACGGCATGCCTCCCCCTCTCCACTTTTTCTATCCATTCTATGACACCTATCACCTGGAACGTTGAATTGACAATCTTGAACATCTCTCAGGCGAAAGTGAGGACTGCAGATGTGGAGATTAGAGTCGAGCGTGTGGTGCTGGAAAAGCACATCAGGCCAGGCAGCACCCGAGAAGCAGGGAAATCAACGTTTTGGGCAAAAGGCCTTCAACAGCCCTTTCCTGATGAGGGGCTTTTGCCTGAAGCCTCGATTTTCCTGCCCCTCGGGTGCTGCCTGGCCTGCTGTGCTTTTCCAGCACCACACTATCCACTTGAGCACCTCTTCACCAACTTTCAGTAATAAATATGATATCCCAATCCTATGCTCTTAAACATGCCCTGAGTTCATCAAATTTCCCCATAAGACCCCTTGCATTGAAATAAATGCAACTTAGTGTTTCAGAATTACTGTGTACTCTGACTCTCTCACCTTTCGTTTCTAATGGACATGCTCTATTCACATTCATAACTTTCTCCATCATCCGTCCATTAACACTGCCAATTAGAATAACCCCCTTGCCTTCTCTATCAATATAATGCCTCCCTATATAGAATGAGCAAATCTCCCTGCTAAGATATTGGTTGATTTCCAGTTTAGATTAGAACAATCCTTTTTGAACATGTGTTTTCTATTCCAAAACAAATTCCAATTTTCCCAAAATCTAAATCCCTCAACTACAGCCCAGCTCTTCAGCCATTGATTTTTCTCCTTTAACCTTTCGTTCCTCCACCGGTTGGGGCTGGCATTGGCAGTAAACCATAAATTAATACTTTTAAAATTTTATTTTTAATCTCCCTCACCTCTTAAATTCACACTGTACTGCTTTAATATTTCCCCTAAAAAGTCATTCCTATCAATATGTACAACAATCTATGACTACTCATTCTCACCTTTAACAATGTGCTTGAAAAGTTTAGAGACATTCTTAAGCCGAGCACAAACCACCCTAAACTCATGCTCACTGCCACAGAATCTCCTGCTGCTGCCTCTGACTGAACATCCCACTGTAGCAATAATTCTTCTAAATTTTCTTTAACACTGCCTAATATAAAAATCGTGCCATCAGTCCAATAACTGATGGCTCTTCCATTTTCCTCAGAAAGACTACCTTCTTCAACTGTTCCAAAAAGTGAAAATCTTTTTGATAGAGGAATAGTCGCCGGAGACATTGAAGTACCTTCTTATCTTTCCTGACAGTCACCATTTATCTGACTGCTTTGCTGGGTAGTACTTTTTTTCTAAATCTTCTCTCCAACCTCTCTGTGGCCTAAATAACATTATGCCTCGAAGCAGGATTTTTCACAACACCTTATTTATATGTTACCTTTCATTACCTATAGATAATAATGTTAAAATGGAAGCAAAAACATTTACACATCAAACATGTAAAAATTTGATAAAATTAACCCTTTAACTAATTAACTCAATATAAATATTCATCTTCAATATATTCCTAGCAGAAAAGTCTTCTCCTGAGCAGAAAACAGACAAGACTCTCTGGAATGAAGGCACAAGTCCTTATTTTTTTAAAAAAATGTTTAATTTTTTGAAACGGAAACAAACTTTCACAGCGTTAAAAAAGAAACATTAAAAACCATGTGAAAACTGTAAGCGTTGGTTTTGCCTATGCTATTTCTGAGTTTGCCACTGTCATCTCACGGCATTGTGGCACAGTGGTTAGCGCTACTGCCTCATGGCGCTAAAGACCCGCGTTCAATTCCCATGTCAGGCGACTGACTGTGTGGAGTTTGCACGTTCTCCCCGTGTCTGCATGGGTTTCCTCCCACAGTCCAAAGATGTGTGCATCAGGTGAATTGGCTGTACTTAATTGCCCGTCGTGTTAGGTTAGGGGTATGGGTGGGTTGCACTGTGGTGGGCTGTAGGGCCTGTTTCCACACTGTAAGTAATCTAATCTCGCTGTTTTCATCCTCTAAGACGCCAATATTTAATTTTAACATTCTTTTCCTTTTTGTCTTCTGCGAGAAATGTTAGTTTTCAATTCTTATGCTTTCTACACATTTTGTTTCATAGCCATTTTGATGTTATTTTTAGTAACCGTTTGCTGGTATTTCAAGCGTTTTTCTTTAATTTATTTATAGGATGAGGGAGTCACTTGGTTAGACAGAACTTATTGTTCATGCCGAGAGGGCAGTTAAGATTTAACCAAATTTGTGTGAGTTTGAAGTTATACATAGGTGAAACCAGGTAGGAATGATGGTTTCCGTCCCTAAAGGACACTTGTGAAATATATGGCTGTTTCTAACAATGAGCAATGCTTTCATGATCATCAATGGACTCTTAATTTCAGGTTCATATTGAATGTGACAACATTTGAATCCGTGTCCCAAGAACATTATCTGGATGAGCAGTGGCGATAATTATCACTGTCTTGTTATTGTTGACTTCCTTGTTAAGCTATGGATCACTTTTCATCTTTTTACAATTCCTTATCCATTAAGGATTGCAGTTCAATTGAGGTGTTTTGATTATCTCCTGAAGTAGTTACCACTGTTAATCAACTGTCCTGCACTTTAATGTTTTTGCCAAGTCTACTTGGGCAAATCGCTTCCTCAGGCCAGTAAAGTTGTCATTGCCCAAAACTAAACCTCTCTTGTATGTGACTGTCTTCACTGTTTCAATCTGAATGTGAACCTCCAGCATGCTGTGACACTCTTTCTAAGATAATCCTTATGACAATATGATTTATCACTCCTTCCTTATTACGGAATACCAAAACGGTTCTCTTGTTGGTTCCATGACACGTTAATCGAAGAAATAATCCCTTATAGATTCGATGAGTCATTCTTTGTGTCTCCCCTTGCAAATTGATTATTCCAGTCAATATGCATGTTCAAATTACCCATAATCACATGTGTGCCCTTGTCTCGAGCCATCATTATTCCCTGGTTCACGCTATTCTCTACTTTGAAAGTAGTTTGCCGGGGTGGGGGTTTCTGGGCTGGAAATGCTCCTCCCAATGGGTTTCTTTTAATGTGTTCTATTTCAAACCGGACTGATTCATCATTTTTGTCCCACGTGTTAATATAATTTCTTGATACAACCTTGACAAGACCATTGACCAATGCAGACTCTCCATCTACTGTACCCGTGGACATTTAACACCCCAGTCCTGACCTTTCTGTAACGACGTTTCTGTAATCCCCACAATGCCATATCTATTTATCTCTGTTTGAGCTGTCAGTTCATTAATTTTATTCCAAATACTGCACGCTTTTAGTTAAAAGTTTTTTTTTACATAAGTTCCATTGATATGTCTTTTTAAAAATATTTTTATGCACAGGCTCTCCACCCCAATAACAGTGAGCCTATCATTTACTCGAACTTTCTACTCATTTTTAAATTGTTATGATTCTTTCCCTCAGCATGGTCATTGTACTGGCCCTGCTTGTTTATTCGACCACCATCTACTTTGTGTTCAGTTTCTGACCTGCTGCTTTGGCTCCCAGCCTCCTGAGTTGCACGAGCACACCTCCCTTCCACGATGTTGGAGCCCCTCCAGTTAAGGTGCACACTTTCATTTTTGTACAGTTCCCACCTGTCCCGGAACTTTCTTTGCAGGACCTTTCAACCTTCCATTCTTCTTACCTATATCATTGATATCAATGTGAACGACGCCCGCTGGCTGTTTCCCCTCCCAATTCAATATGCCCTGCGCATGCTCGGAGGCATTCTTGATCCTGGCACCGACCTCCCTTTTTATGAATAAATCATAGAATCATAGAATTCCTACAGTGAGGAAGCAGGCCATTTCACACAGCACGTCCATGCTGAGCCTCCAAAGAGTAACTAACCCTGCACCATTCCCCTCCTCTATTCCTCTGCATTTACCCATGATCAATGTACCTAACCGGCACGTCGCTGAACACTATTGGCAAAAAGTAAACAACCCAGACCCATTCCACTAGGCTATGTTCAATCTGCATTCTCACAACAGATACTGCCAAAACTACTGAGCATTTCCAACAACGTCTGGTTTTGTCACCGATGATGATAGCATATTGATTAAAAAATTTATGCAACTCAGATTTGAAACAAAGCTGAATTTAAACTCCGAGGAGAAAATTAAATATCTGGTCCTTCGATGACCCTAGTAAATGTTCAGTAAATTACTTCTGTTTGGCCCATGAACGTCATTTGTTCACTTTCCCAATCAATGAATAAAGGAGTTTTTTAGCATCTTTTTGATATCAGAAAACTTGGAAACGTTGTACTTTTACTCCTTCATATGGGTGTGATTACATCTCTTTCTTTCGTCTTAGTGCAACAAAAGATGATTATTCACAAGAGAAATACATACACACACACACACACACACACACACAATGTAATACTTTGTCGAAGAATGCCAGTAACATTGTAAGTAATTCTAATGATAACTGGAAAGAAGGAAATAAGTAATGGAAGGATGAGAGAAGATGGGTCTTTTTCGGAACAGAAAATACATTTGTGTGAACTTGCTAAGTTGATCAAATTTATGAAAAGCTATGCAGGGCAGAAAAAAAAGATATTGTTATGAAGGTGTAGAGGTATACTTTCAAGTTAAGGGAGACAGGAAGCTGGCACAACGTGTTCTGAAAGAAGTTAAAATGTAACATTTGTCTGTGAAACCAATAGTGATACTGAGTTGCCATGGAACAAAATCAAATGCAAATTCAGCCAGACAGATTAAATTATACACCAACAGACTGAAATCAAATCGAGATTGAAATATAAGGTATTTGATGGCATCAATATCAATGAAATTATCCGATGCGTTGTGGTATGAAACTGGATATTTTGAACATTTAGGGGGAGAACTGCTAAAGACATCCACAAAGATAGACAGCGAGTTGAAGAGCTTCCTGAAGGCACCTGTCTATAAGAAGTTTGCACAGCAGAACATCAAAGCTGACCGTGAGTAAAATCTACAGACAAAATCTCCAAAGGGGAATCGACAAAGCTGACTGGTTTTGAAACATGATTATTTTTTTTGTAACCTTATTCGGGTTTTTTTTTTCATCAGACCAGTATTGTCGAGTGGGAGGTAAAAGATACGTTTAACCCAAGGGATTTCGAAATGGTTGTTTATTTTATTATTCTCTGTTGGACTTAAATAACAAAATTGTTAATTTTACTTTAAATAGTGACTCTGTAAATGGATCTTTGCATCTCGACACTTAAGATATTTCGGCATGAGGTGAACCTTTTCTGTGTGGCTGGTTTAAATTAGGAGAGTGGTTAATCCTGTGTTGTAACAGTTTGGGGGCTTTCGTTCGCGATTTGAACAGGTTTAGGCAGATCCAAACTGACATTTGGGTAGATTTGAATAGATTTGAGGTATAAGAAAATGCACAGTATATTAAAACATTTGCACGTTGGTGTCCGAGATCTTTAAATAAAACGTCAGTATGACAACTGGTTCTATTTCGAAGACTTGTGGTTGGTTAAATTAAAAGTGAGAGAAATGGTTCTTCAAAAAATTAAGAGGGATTTGAAGATGATTCTCAATTTTTCCAAGGAAGTTTAGAAAGAAAAATAAAGGCCAAACCTTTAGAATTAGCAAAGAACATAAATTTGCGTTTAACCAAGGACAAAAGTAAAGCTGAAATTATCAGGGAATTACTCAAACGCTAAGGTTTGTCAGAGAAACAGACAAGTGCAGTAGACTGAGAAAAACTTAAATTATAATTGAGGAAAATGGAGTTTAAAGATAAACAAAGGAAGATAGAAAGAGAGAGAAGAAAAAGAAAGCAAGAGAGAAGAGAGACGGAGAAAAGGGAAGGAGAAGGTTCGTATCTGAGCAAAGAGAGAGGAAAAAGAGAAAAAGAGACAGAAGGTTTTTAGTTGAGCTAAAAGAGCGAGAGGTTGAACTCGAAGGTACGATTTAGTTAACAAAGTCAAAGTAACAGGATGGAGATTAAAAGGGAATTTGTGATACACACAGCTATGTCAAAACGCTGCCACATTTTGATGAGAAAGATTTTGAAGCCTCCTTTGTTTCATTGAAAACTTGGCTAGGTAGATAGAATGGTCCAAGTAATGATGGGTAATGCTCGTTCAGACTAAACTGGTAGCCAGGCCGAGTGAGGTATTTGCTCCGGTGTCAGACGAGTCGTCAAGAGACCCTGAAGATGTCAAACAAGCTATTTTAAGTGCTCATGAATTGGTACCAGAGACATGTAGACAGCAGTTCAGTAGCATTAAGAAGTTAATAGGTCAGACTTATATTGAGTTTGAAAGAATTAAACATAGGCATTTTGATAGATGGATGCTTGCTTTAAAGATGAATACGACATGTGAGGCTGTAATGGAGATTATTCTGACTACCTGCTCAGTGGGGTTTCCAATAGGTCCCCATGTAGAGATGGTGCTGCTGTGTAAATGTCACTGGATTACTAATCCAGATCAGGCTAATGGTCAGGCAGCTGGTGGAAGTGAAAAAAACAACTAATACAATATCGAGATTTAAAATCTGGTGTCAGTAACAGTCATCATGAAATCAATGTCGTTTGCAAACTTCAATTTGCTTCCCCAATGTACTTTATGGAAGTGAATTCTGTTCTGGTAAATTCTATGCTTTTCTGGCCTGGCCTAAAAGTGACTCCAGACACACAGAGATGTGATCAACTGTAAAATGGTCTTTAAACCGGTCAAGCAAGACACTAAATTGTACTGATGTGCTCCGAGGTTTGAAAGGGTAAAACCGACAGAACACCCAGCTGCAGCCTCAGTATCGGAAAAGGGAATGGGAAATAAAGGGATACAGGTCCAGTCGCCCCTGCACAATTCAGCCCTCGAAATGTGACTTAACAGCAGGGAGATTCCGTAAGTCCCCAAACCTGTCACTGAGCAACAGAAGAAGGACATTGAATCCTTGAGTGGCTGCGGCAGGAACAGGAGCAAGATCGAGAAGATAATGAAGGAGCACCGGGAGGATATTCAGCCCATTGAGACTATAATGTAGGAACACCAAGAGGACATTTAGCCCATAAAGAATGAACAGAATGAGTTCATTCAGCCACTCACGCCTCTTACACAGCAATTGTAGCAGATTATTTACAATCTTGTGAATTGAAAGGGAATGTCGAGGTTATAGAAAGGGAAGAACTTCGAATAGCCAACTTCACTAGGGAAGAAAAGTGATGAACAAACTGTTGGGAATTGACAACAAATTGTTCGAATCAGTAATTAAGGAATTAATAACAGGAAATGTTCAAATCAAACCACAATCCATTGCAGCCAACATGATTTACTGAAGGATAAATCAGGTTTGTTTTTTCTGACTTATGTTTTGAAAAAAATAATCTGACAAACATGGTGAATGAAGGGGATCCTATAGATGTCTTCGTTCTGGACATCCAGTGGGCATTGCATAATGTGCCTCACAAAAGATTAATATGCAAAACAAAAGCAAATGTGATAAGGAAAATGTATTTTGTTGGAGAGGCGCTAATGAACAAAAGCTATGATATGGAGGTGCTGGTTTGGACTGGGTTGGACAACGTTAGAAATGGCAAGATACCAGGCTATAGTCCAACAGTTTTATTTTGAAAAACACAAGCTCTGGTCCCGCTCTTCCTTCATCAGGTGTTAGTGAGAGCAGAAGACCTTAGACATATAATTTATAAGGAAAAGATCAAAGGGTTGGACAACACATGCACGTGAATTTAACACATCGAAGATGTCTCCCAAACCTTTTATCAGTTAGAATGGAGGTGCAGGTTTTGATAGATTAATATGCAAACCTGAGAATTTATTTCAAGTCACTGCCTGGAGATAACTTAAGGTACTAACGATGTGAAGGAAGGGACCCCTCCGGACAGACTATGTTATACAGGCGTGAGGTCTTGTTTCGAGTCTGTCTTTTTCTTCTCCTGGAGTCAGACAGATTTTATTTGCAAAGTATGAGTTTATAAAATACCGCAT